>NW_027311885.1:7062500-7077500 GCF_040954645.1 Diabrotica undecimpunctata
TCGGTATGGCTTCGACCCATTTTGAAAAGGTGTCCTGGAATGTCATTATATATTTGTTTCCTTTGCTGGATGTTGGAAGGGGTCCTATGATGTCGGTTGAAACGGTGTGCAATGGATGTGGCGGAATTTGTGTAGATTGCATGCGGCCTGGAGTTAAGCTTTGTTGCGGCTTAAATTTCTGACAGTTCTTGCAGTTCCTGACGAACTTTGCGGCGTCTTTAAACATCCCTGGCCAGTAGTATTTTCTAGCTAGGCGGGTTATTGTTTTGGCTATTCCTAGATGTCCTGCGGTCGGTTGCTCTGGTTTTCTGCCAGGAGTTGTTGTCTTTTGTGGTTTGGGATGCATAGTTTCCAGGGGTTGGATACCTCTGTCTCTTTTAAATCGTATTTGTCCCAGAAGTGTCGATAGAGAAGTCCATCCTTGATAGAGTAGTCTGGAAATAGTTGCGGATTTGTCTGGATTTTATTAAAATCTTTATTGTACCATTCGTCGGGTTCTACATCTTCTACGTTTATTATGCAAACCAGATCTACTGGTTCTCTAGAGAGCGGGTCAGCCAGGACATTCTGGGAGCCCTTCTAGCTATTCTACCTGTAGGGTTTTCCATTGTTTGTAAGTATCGTAGACTTTGATGATCTGTGATAATTGAAAATGGGTTTCATTTTTTCTACACCGAAGATGATCGCTAGTAGTTCTTTTTCTGTCACGCTGTAATTTTTTTCGGCATTTGTTAGGGTTCGACTTGCGTAAGCGATGACTTGTTCCTGTCCTTCGTCGTTTGTTTTTACTAAAGCTACTCCTAAACCGTGGTTCGAAGCGTCCGATTGTAAAAAAAAAATCTTTTCTGGAAGTCCGGGCAGATCAGTATTGGAGCTTGTGTCAGTAGTAATTTTATTTTGTTAAATGCTTCCTCTTGGTCTCTGTCCCAAGTCCAATGTTGTTTTTTCTTTAGTAGCTTTGTTAAAGGGGCTGTAGTTCGTGAAAAATCTTTTATAAATCTCCTATACCATGAGATGATGCCCAAAAATCGACGTAGTTGTTTAACGGTTTTTGGCGCGGGATATTCGACTATAGCTTTTGTCTTGTTGTCGTCCACTTTTATTCCCGTTTTGTTTACTACATGGCCTAAATAATTTATCTCTTCTTTGCAGAATTTACATTTGTCTATATTAATTCGTAGTTTGGCCTGCTGTAGTCTGTGAAGTACTTCTTTTAAGTTTTCCATATGTTCCTCGAACGTTTTCCCCAGTACTATTATGTCGTCTAAATAGGCGAATGCATGTGGTTCCATTTCTGGGCTGATTATTGTATCTAGTAATCGTTTAAAAGTAGCGGAGGCGGCGTGTAATCCGAATGGAAGTACTTTGAACTGGAATAGTCCTTTTCCTGGTGCTATGAAAGCGGTCAAGGGTTTGCTTGCTTCGGAAAGTGGTACTTGCCAATATCCATTTTTTAGATCTAACGTGGTAAAATATTTTGCAGATTTTAACTTTTCTAGGATATGATTGATGTACGGTAATGGGTAGGCATCTTTTTCTGAGATGTCGTTGATTTTCCTAAAATCGATGCAAAATCTGTATCCGTTGTTATCCTTCTTTTTTACTAGGACGATGGGGGAACTGTACGGGCTATTAGATTTTTCTATCACGTTCTCTTCTAGCATCTTATCTATCTCATCGTTTATGATCTTCTGCATTGCCGGGTTTCGGGGCCTGTATCTTTGTTTGATCGGTGTATTATGTTTGAGTTTTATTGTATGTTCGGTTAGATGTGTTGTTCCTTTAATTTGTTTAAATTTCTCCAATTCTGTTAGTAACAATTCCTGTAATTGTTTTTTTTTCGGTATTGTTTAGTGTAGTACTGATGTCGAGCTGCTCTCGTTTCGGACTGTTTGTGAATTCCGGTATGTATGACGGAATATCTTCGGTCTGGTCGTCGGCCGCGGTATCGGTCGGTAGTTCGGTATATCTTCCGTCTGGTTGTCGACCGCGGTATCGGTCGGTAGTCGGTATATTTTCGGTCTTTCGACCGCGGTATCGGTCGGTAGTCGGTAGGTCGTTTTGTTATATATTTTGCTTCTCTGTTGGAGCGGATATCTTGCGGTTGGTGTTTCGTTGACCCTGGAATTGGTCGGTATTCGGTTATTGTCTGCATTGTACGATCTGGATCCGTGTTCTGTCCTGGTTGGGTATTGTTCTCTCCTTCTTACGCGATTTCTATCTAAGATGTTTGATAAATCAAGGCCCCATCTTGTTATTTCATGCATTCCCAGTACTACTTCTGAAGCTAGTTTTGGTAAAAAATGTAGCTTGGCTTTTCTCCAAACGTTGTCTATGGAACATTTTGCTGTAAAACAGATTTCTATGTTGCTGGTTTTTCCATCTGCCAGCGTGATCTTTAAAGCTTTTCTGTCGCTTTTTGTTCCACATTGTTCCAATATTTTTTTACCTTTTTGTCCTATAAACGAATTTTGGGCTCCTGTGTCTATTAGTGCTCTTAACTTTTTACCGTTGCTGAACGTTATCGTTGTGTGGGGTCGTTGATCTGTATAGTGTGCGTAGCTGGAGGTTGTTAGGGAGGACTCTAAATGCTGACTGGGTTGCCTCCTTCTTGTCCAGTCCTGTTGGAGTTTTCCGGTCGGCTTCTACATTGGCAGTTATTGGAAGTTGTTCCTCGGGTTCCGCAATGGCTGCAGAAGAGTACAGCGATAGCTCTGCAGTTTCTTCTATTGTGGCCTCTGCGGCCGCATCTCCAACAACAAGTCTGTCTGTCGAAATTCTGTAATTTGTTATTACGACTATTTGCCTGTGTCCAGCCACACCTTGTATTGTTTCTGTTATATATTTCTTTTTGGACCATATCATATTCTTCCGCTAGTCTGATGATGTCCTGTGTTGACGATACGTCTTGCCTCTTTATATACAACTTGTATTTCTGGTTCATATTGGTGTATATCCTGTTTAGTTCTTATTGGTGATTGAATTCACCATGTCTTCTGATCATTGTTTGAATATCAATGATGTAGTCTTTTACACCTTCGTTGTTTCGTTGGAGTCGGTTCCGGATTTGAGCTTCCAGAGATTGCGTGAGAACGAAGGAAACGAAGAAATCGTTCGAAGTCTTTTAATTCGTTCCAATATTTATTATTCTTTCTGTACCATAGTAATGCTTTCCCGTTTAATGTTTCTGGTAGAGCTTGTAAAACGTGGGTGTCTTGTAGGCCGTAAGCTGTCTGGAGTTCTTTCAACCGTTCTATGAATTCTATTGGGTCTCTTGAACCGTCAAAGTGTAACCCCCATTTGCGTACTATTTCCATCTTTCTTTGTCTGTCTTCCATCTGGTTTTCTTCTATTTCCTCTGGGTTTTGGCCTTTTTGAGTTGGTGCCTTGATGATCGCAACTAATCTCGCTCTTAGCTCGCTGAAATTTCCTTTCGTCGGCTGTTCTCTGTTTGTTAATTCGGCTATAAGTTCGTCTTTCTTTAATAGGTACACCCAACTAACCTTCGACGTTTCCGGAGCGTCTGTCATTTTTGAACTGTGAATCACCCTGTATTTGATTAAAATTTGAAATGTAGTACTGTCTCATGAAAATAAAATTCGGAATTCGGTCGGTATTATTGTTTAAAACGTATTTTTCTGCTCGGGCGCCATTTGTGATGTCCTCTCGTGGGAGTCACTATCCGGGTAGCTTTTAGACAGTCAGAGACAGAGTTCAAAATAAAAATAAAACTTTATTGTCTTCCTTAAATTAAATTGACAAAAATCTTATGTACATATTTACAATTTGGTTTAGTCTTCTCAGTACCTGGCCTATTTATTCAAATTAACTTTGACCTTGTCATATGAAATTAGTCTTATCGGCAAGCGAGTGTGTATTTGAAATTTTACGGGAACGTTGTATCGATTCAATAACAGCGGACGATAGGTACAAAGAAAGAAAAGGAACTCAACACGTCCCTAAGTGATTCGGGTTAATAGGACACTCCTCGACAGTCTCAACACGAATGCTTCAGAGTACGGGTAGTAAAGAGCTCAACACGCTCTTCGGGTAACAGCGGTTTGGGACTAAACAACTTGTGAACTCAACACGTCCACAAGCCGGGGTAGGGAAGAAGAGAACCTTCAGTCAACACCTGTCGATTCTCTCTCTATGAGGAAATGTTGCGGTTTATATAGCGGAGCTTGGTAATTAGTTTTGCCCTTTCTACTGTCGATACATTCCTACTTCATGGGTTGGTTCGCGCGCACGCTGGTTTAACGGTGATGGCTTGGACTCACCGTTACAGTGTATGTGTGTGTGTGTATGCGTGTGTAAGTGTGTGTGTGTATGTATGTGTGAGTCCGTTCGGCTCGCAGAGATTGGAATACGGCCGAGGCAATAAGGCCATGCCTGTCGTAAGAGTCGACTAATGGGTAGGAGTCGAGAGGTAAAGAGTGTATGTGTGTGTTTGTGTGCGTGTGTTCGTGCGTGTGTGAGTATGTCTGTGTGTGTCTGGTCGGCTCGCAGAGATAAGTACACGGCCGTGGCAAGAAGGCCCTGCCTGTCGTAAGAGGCGACTAATGGGTAGGAGTCGAGAGGTGATAAGTGTATGTGTGTGTGTGCGTGTGTTTGTGCGTGTGTGAGTGTGTGTGTGTATGTGTGTGTGTCCGTTTGGCTTGCAGAGATAAGAATACGGCCGCGGCAAGAAGGCCCTGCCTCTTGTAAGGGGAGACTAATAGGTAGGAGTCGAGAGGTGAATGGTGTATGTGTGTGCGTGTGTGTGTGTTCGTGCGTGTGTGAGTGTGTGTGTATGTATGTGTGTGCCCGTTCAGCTCGCAGAGGTTAGAATAAGGCCGAGGCAAGTAGGCCATGCTTGTCGTAAGAGGAGAATAGTGGGTAGGAGTCGAGAGGTGAGGAGTATATGTGTGTGTGTGCATGTGTGCGTGCTTGTGTGTGAGTGTGTGTGTATCCGTTCGGCTCGCAGAGATAAGAACACTACCGTGGCAAGAAGTCCCTGAATGTCGTAAGAAGCGACTAATGGGTAGGAGTCGAGAGGTGAAGATTCTATGTGTGTGTGTGCGTGTATGCGTGTGTGTGTACGTGTGTGAGTGTGTGTGTGTATGTGTGTGTGTCCGTTCGGTTTCAGAGATAAGAATACGGCCGAGGGAAGAAGGTTCTGCCTGTCTTAAGAGGCGACTAATGGATAGAAGTCGAGAGGTGGAGAGTGTGTGCGTGTGCATGTGTGCGTGTGTTCCTGTGTGCGTGTGTTTGTGTGTGCGTGTACGTGTGTGTATCCGTTCGGCTCGCAGAAATAAGAACACTACCGTGGCAAGAAGTCCCTGAATGTCGTAAGAGGCGACTAATGGGTAGGAGTCAAGAGGTGAAGATTCAATGTGTGTGTTCGTGTATGCGTGTGTGTGTACGTGTGTGAGTGTGTGTGTGTATGTGTGTGTGTCCGTTCGGTTTTAGAGATAAGAATACGGCCGAGGGAAGAAGGTTCTGCCTGTCTTAAGAGGCGACTAATGGATAGAAGTCGAGAGGTGGAGAGTGTGTGCGTGTGCATGTGTGCGTGTGTTCCTGTGTGCGTGTGTTTGTGTGTGCGTGTATGTGTGTGTGTCCGTTCGGCTTGCAGAGATAAAAACACGGCCGTGGCAAGAAGTCCCTGCCTGTCGTAAGAGGAGAATAATGGGTAGGAGTCGAGAGGTGAAGAGTGTATGTGTATGTGTGTGTGCGTGTGTGCGTGCGTGTGTGTGTGTGTGTGTGTGTGTGTGTGTGTAAGTGTGTGTGTGTCCAGTCGGCTCACAGAGATAAAAGCACGGCCGTGGCAAGAAGGCCCTGCCTGTCGTAAGAGGCGACTAATATGTAGGAGTCGAGAAGTGAAGAGTGTATTTGTGTGTGTGTGCGTGTGTGCGTGTGTGTGTGCGTGTGTGCGTGTGTGCGTGTGTGCGTGTGTGTGTGTGTGTCCGTTCGATGTGCAAAAATAAGAACACGGCCGTGGCAAAAAGTCCCTGCGTGTCGAAAGAGGAGAATAATGGGTAGGAGTCGAGAGGTGAAGAGTGTATGTGTGTGTGTGTGTCTGTGTGCGTGTGTGCGTGCGTGTGAGTGTGTGTGTATGTGTGTGTGAGTGTGTGTGTTCGGTCGGCTCGCAGAGACAAGAACACGGCCGTGGCAAGAAGGCCCTGCCTGTCGTAAGAGGCGACTAATGGGTAGGAGTCGAGAGGTGAAGAGTGTATGTGTGTGTGTGTGTGTCTGCGTATGTTTGTGCGTGTGTGAGTGTGTGTGTATGTATGTGTGTGTCCGTTCGGCTCGCAGAGATTAGAATACGGCCGAGGCAAGAAGGCCATGCCTGTCGTAAGAGGCGATTAATAGGTAGAAGTCGAAAGGTGAAGAGTGTATTTGCGCGTGTGTGTGTGCGTGTGTATGTGTGTGTGTGTGTCCGTTCGGCTCGCAGAGATAAGAACACGGCCGTGGCAAGAAGTCCCTGAATGTCGTAAGAGGCGACTAATGGGTAGGAGTCAAGAGGTGAAGAGTCTATGGGTGTGTGCGTGTATGCGTGTGTGTGTACGTGTGTGAGTGTGTGTGTGTATGTGTGTGTGTCCGTTCGGCTTGCAGAGATAAGAATACGGCCGAGGGAAGAAGGTTCTGCCTGTTTTAAAAGGCGACTAATGGATAGAAGTCGAGAGGTGGAGAAAGTGTGCGTGTGCGTGTTTGCGTGTGTTTCTGTGTGCGTGTGTTTATGTGTGCTTGTGTGTGTGTGTCCGTTCGACTTGCAGAGATAAAAACACGGTTGTGGCAAGAAGTCCCTGCCTTTCGTAAGAGGAGAATAATGGGTAGGAGTCGAGAGGTGAAGAGTGTATGTGTGTGTGTGTGTGCGTGTGTGCGGGCGTGTGTGAGTATGTGTGTGTATGTGTGTGTGAGTGTGTGTGTGTCCGTTCGACTTGCAGAGATAAGAACACGGCCGTGGCAAGAAGGCCCTGCCTGTCGAAAGAGGCGACTAATATGTAGGAGTCGAGAGGTGAAGAGTGTATTTGTGTGTATGTGTGTGCATGTGTGCGTGTGTGTGTGCGTGTGTGCGTGTGTGTGTGTGTCCTTTCGACGTGCAAAAATAAGAACACGGCCGTGGCAAGAAGTCCCTGCCTGTCAAAAGAGGAGAATAATGGATAGAAATCGAGAGGTGGAGAGTGTGTGCGTGTGCATGTGTGCGTGTGTTCCTGTGTGCGTGTGTTTGTGTGTGCGTGTACGTGTGTGTATCCGTTCGGCTCGCAGAAATAAGAACACTACCGTGGCAAGAAGTCCCTGAATGTCGTAAGAGACGACTAATGGGTAGGAGTCGAGAGGTGAAGATTCTATGTGTGTGTTCGTGTATGCGTGTGTGTGTACGTGTGTGAGTGTGTGTGTGTATGTGTGTGTGTCCGTTCGGTTTCAGAGATAAAAACACGGCCGTGGCAAGAATTCCTTGCCTGTCGTAAGAGGAGAATAATGGGTAGGAGTCGAGAGGTGAAGAGTGTATGTGTATGTGTGTGTGCGTGTGTGCGTGCGTGTGTGTGTGTATGTGTGTGTGTAAGTGTGTGTGTCCGGTCGGCTCACAGAGATAAAAGCACGGCCGTGGCAAGAAGGCCCTGCCTGTCGTAAGAGGCGACTAATATGTAGGAGTCGAGAAGTGAAGAGTGTATTTGTGTGTGTGTGCGTGTGTGCGTGTGTGTGTGCGTGTGTGCGTGTGTGTGTGTGTCCGTTCGATGTGCAAAAATAAGAACACGGCCGTGGCAAAAAGTCCCTGCCTGTAGAAAGAGGAGGATAATGGGTAGGAGTCTAGAGGTGAAGAGTGTATGTGTGTGTGTGTGTGCGTGTGTGCGTGCGTGTGTGTGTGTGAGTGTGTGTGTGTGTGTCCGTTCGGCTCGCAGAGATAAGAACACGGCCGTGGCAAGAAGTCCCTGAATGTCGTAAGAGGCGACTAATGGGTAGGAGTCAAGAGGTGAAGAGTCTATGGGTGTGTGCGTGTATGCGTGTGTGTGTACGTGTGTGAGTGTGTGTGTGTGTGTGTATGTGTGTGTGTCCGTTCGGCTTGCAGAGATAAGAATACGGCCGAGGGAAGAAGGTTCTGCCTGTTTTAAAAGGCGACTAATGGATAGAAGTCGAGAGGTGGAGAAAGTGTGCGTGTGCGTGTGTGCGTGTGCGTGTGTGCGTGTGTTTCTGTGTGTGTGTGTTTGTGTGTGCTTGTGTGTGTGTGTCCGTTCGACTTGCAGATATAAAAACACGGTTGTGGCAAGAAGTCCCTGCCTTTCGTAAGAGGAGAATAATGGGTAGGAGTTGAGAGGTGAAGAGTGTATGTGTGTGTGTGTGTGCGTGTGTGCGTGTGTGCGTGCGTGTGTTAGTATGTGTGTGTATGTGTGTGTGAGTGTGTGTGTGTCCGTTCGACTTGCAGAGATAAGAACACGGCCGTGGCAAGAAGGCCCTGCCTGTCGTAAGAGGCGACTAATATGTAGGAGTCGAGAGGTGAAGAGTGTATTTGTGTGTGTGTGTGCATGTGTGCGTGTGTGTGCGCGTGTGTGTCTGTGTGTGTGTGTACGTCCGTGTGTCAGTGTGTGTGTGTGTATGTATGTGTGTGTCCGTTCGGCTCGCAGAGATTAGTATACGGCGGAGGCAATTAGTCCATGCCTGTCGTAAGAGGCGACTAATGGGTAGGAGTCGAGAGGTGAAGAGTGTATTTGTGTGTGTGTGTGCGTGTTTGCGTGTGTATGTGCGTGTGTGCGTGCGTGTGTGTGTGTGTGTGTATGGGTGTGTCCGTTTGGCTTGCAGAGATAAGAATACGGCCGAGGCAAGAAGGCCATGCCTGTCGTAAGAAGGGACTAATGGGTAGGAGTCGAGAGGTGAATAGTGTATGTGTGTGTGTGCGTGTGTGCGTGTGTGTGTGTTTGTGCGTGTGTGAGTGTGTGTGTATGTATGTGTGTGTGTCCATTCGGCTTGCAGAGATTAGAATACGGCCGAGGCAAGAAGGCCATGCCTGTCGTAAGAAGGGACTAATGGGTAGGAGTCGAGAGGTGAATAGTGTATGTGTGTGTGTGCGTGTGTGCGTGTGTGTGTGTTTGTGCGTGTGTGAGTGTGTGTGTATGTATGTGTGTGTGTCCATTCGGCTTGCAGAGATTAGAATACGGCCGAGGCAAGAAGGCCATGCCTGTCGTAAGAAGGGACTAATGGGTAGGAGTCGAGAGATGAAGAGTGTATTTGTGTGTGTGTGTGAGTTTGTGTGTATGTGTGTGTGTCCGTTCGACTTGCAGAGATAAGAACACGGCCGTGGCAAGAAGGCCCTGCCTGTCGAAAGAGGCGACTAATGGGTAGGAGTCGAGAGGTGAATAGTGTATGTGTGTGTGTGCGTGTGTGCGTGTGTGTGTGTGTTTGTGCGTGTGTGAGTGTGTGTGTATGTACGCGTGTGTCTATTCAGCTCGCACAGATTAGAATACGGCCGAGGCAAGAAGGCCATGCCTATCGTAAGAGGCGACTAATAGGTAGGAGTCGAGAGGTGAAGAGTGTATGTGTGTGTGTGCGTGTGTGAGTATGTGTTTGTCCGTTCAGCTTGCAGAGATAAGAACACGGCCAAGGCAAGAAGGCCCTGCCTGTCGTAGGAGGCGACTAATGGGTAGGAGTCGAGAGGTGAAGAATGTATGTGTGTGCGTGTGTGTGTGTGTGTGAGTGTACGTGTGTGTGCGTTCGTGCGTGTGCGTGTGCGTCTGTGCGTGTGTGCGTGCGTGTGTGCGTGTGTGTGTGTTTGTGAGTGTGTGTGTGTGTATGTGTGTGTGTCCCTTCGGCTCGCAGAGATAACAAAACAGTCGTGGCAAGAAGGCCATGCAAATCGTACAGGGCGACAAATAGGTAGGAGTCGAGAGGTGAAGAATGTATGTTTGTGTGCGTGTGTGTGTGTGTGTGTGTGAGTGTATGTGTGTGTGCGTGTGCGCGTGCGTGTGTGCGTGTGCGTGTGGGTACTAATGGGCCCTAATGGGTAGGAGTCGAGAGGTGAAGAGTGTATGTGTGTGTGTGTGCGCGTGTGTGTGTGTATGTATGTGTGTGTCCGTTCGGCTCGCAGAGATTAGAATACGGCGGAGGCAATTAGTCCATGCCTGTCGTAAGAGGCGACTAATGGGTAGGAGTCGAGAGGTGAAGAGTGTATTTGTGTGTGTGTGTGTGTGTGTGCGTGTGGGCGTGTGTGTGTGCGTGTGTGCGTGTGTGTGTGAGTGTGTGTGTGTCCGTTCGGTTCGCAGAGATAAGAACACGGCCGTGGCAAGAAGTCTCTGCCTGTCGTAAGAGGCGACTAATGAATAGGAGTCGAGAGATGAAGAGTGTATATGTGTGTGTGTGTGTGCGTGTGTTTGTGCGTGTATGTGTGTGTATGGGTGTGTCCGTTTGGCTTGCAGAGATAAGAATACGGCCGAATCAAGAAGGCCCTGCCTCTTGTAAGGGGCGACTAATAGGTAGGAGTCGCGAGGTGAATAGTGTATGTGTGTGTGTGCGTGTGTGCGTGTGTGTGTGTTTGTGCTTGTGTGAGTGTGTGTGTATGTATGTGTGTGCCCATTTGGCTCGCAGAGATTAGAATACGGCCGAGGCAAAAAGGCCATGCCTGTCGTAAGAGGCGACTAATGGGTAGGAGTCGAGAGGTGAAGAGTGTATGTGTGTGTGTGTGCGTGTGTTTATGCGTGTATGCATGTGTGTGTACGTGTGTGAGTGTGTGTGTATGTGTGTGTGTCCGTTCGGCTTGCAGAGATAAGAATACGGCCGAGGGAAGAACGTTCTGCCTGTTTTAAAAGGCGTGTAACGATGAGTCCAAGCCATCACCGTTAAACCAGCGTGCGCGCGAACCAACCCATGAAGTAGGAGTGTATCGACAGTAGAAAGGGCAAAGCTCCGCTATATAAACGGCAACATTTCCTCACAGAGACAGAATCGACAGGTGTTGACTGAAGATTCTCTTCTTCCCTACCCCGGCTTGTGGACGTGTTGAGTTCACAAGTTGTTTCCGTCCCATACCGTCTTTACCCGAAAAGCGTGTTGAGCTTTTCACTACCCGTACTCTGAAACAGTCGTGTTGAGACTGTCGAGAAGTGTCCTGTTAACCCGAATCACTTAAGGGACGTGTTGAGTTCCTTTCCTTTCTTTGTACCTATCGTCCGCTGTTATTAAATCGATACAACGTTACCGTAAAATTTCAAATACACATTCGTTTGCCGATAAGACTGGTTCCATATGACAAGGTCAAACTTAATTTGAATAAATAGGCCAGGTACTGAGAAGACTAAACCAAATTGTAAATATGTACATAAGATTTTTGTCAATTTAATTTAAGGAAGACAATAAAAGTTTATTTTTATTTTGAACTCTGTCTCTGACTGTCTAAAAGCTACCCGGATAGTGACTCCCACGAGAGGACGTCACAAATGGCGCCCGAGCAGAAAAATACGTTTTAAACAATAATACCGACCGAATTCCGAATTTTATTTTCATAAGACAGTACTACATTTCAAATTTTAATCAAAGACAGGGTGATTCACAGTTCAATAATGACAGACGCTCCGGAAA
This sequence comes from Diabrotica undecimpunctata, assembly GCF_040954645.1. Lineage (NCBI taxonomy): Eukaryota > Metazoa > Arthropoda > Insecta > Coleoptera > Chrysomelidae > Diabrotica > Diabrotica undecimpunctata. Next base: position 7,074,048 of record NW_027311885.1, read on the forward strand.
CATCGAAGGTTAGTTGGGTGTACCTATTAAAGAAAGACGAACTTATAGCCGAATTAACAAACAGAGAACAGCCGACGGAAGGGAATTTCAGCGAGCTAAGAGCGAGATTAGTTGCGATCATCAAGGCACCAACTCAAAAAGGCCAAAACCCAGAGGAAATAGAAGAAAACCAGATGAAAGACAGACAAAGAAAGATGGAAATAGTACGCAAATGGGGGTTACACTTTGACGGTTCAAGAGACCCAATAGAATTCATAGAACGGTTGAAAGAACTCCAGACAGCTTACGGCCTACAAGACACCTACGTTTTACAAGCTCTACCAGAAACATTAAACGGGAAAGCATTACTATGGTACAGAAACAATAATAAATATTGGAACGAATTAAAAGACTTCGAACAAGATTTCCGCAATTTCTTCGTTTCCTCCGTTCTCACGCAATCTCTGGAAGCTCAAATCCGGAACCGACTCCAACGAAACAACGAAGGTGTAAAAGACTACATAATTGATATTCAAACAATGATCAGAAGACATGGTGAATTCAATCACCACGAAGAACTAAACAGGATATACACCAATATGAACCCGAAATACAAGTTGTATATAAAGAGGCAAGACGTATCGTCAACACAGGACATCATCAGATTAGCGGAAGAATATGATATGGTCCAAAAAGAAATATATAACAGAAACAATACAAGGTGTGACTGGACACAGGCAAATAGTCATAATAACAAAATACAGAATTTTGACAGACAGACTTGTTGTTGGAGATGCGGCCGCAGAGGCCACAACAGAAGAAACTGCAGAGCTATCGCTGTACTCTTCTGCAGCCATTGCGGAACCCGAGGAACAACTTCCAATAACTGCCAATGTAGAAGCCGACCGGAAAACTCCAACAGGACTGGACAAGAAGGAGGCAACCCAGTCAGCATTTAGAGTCCTCCCTAACAACCTCCAGCTACGCACACTATACAGATCAACGACCCCACACAACAATAACGTTCAGCAACGGTAAAAAGTTAAGAGCACTAATAGACACAGGAGCCCAAAATTCGTTTATAGGACAAGAAGGTAAAAAAATATTGGAACAATGTGGAACAAAAAGCGACAGAAAAGCTTTAAAGATCACGCTGGCAGATGGAAAAACCAGCAACATAGAAATCTGTTTTACAGCAAAATGTTCCATAGACAACGTTTGGAGAAAAGCCAAGCTACATTTTTTACCAAACCTAGCTTCAGAAGTAGTACTGGGAATGCATGAAATAACAAGATGGGGCCTTGATTTATCAAACATCTTAAATAGAAATCGCGTAAGAAGGAGAGAACAATACCCAACCAGTACAGAACACGGATCCAGATCGTACAATGCAGACAATAACCGAATACCGACCAATTCCAGGGTCAATGAAACACCAACCGCAAGATATCCGCTCCAACAGAGAAGCAAAATATATAACAAAACGACCTACCGACTACCGACCGATACCGCGATCGAAGACCAGACGCTGGTTTAACGGTGATGGCTTGGACTCATCGTTACAGGCGACTAATGGATAGAAGTCGAGAGGTGGAGAAAGTGTGTGTGTGCGTGTGTGCGTGTGTTTCTGTGTGCGTGTGTTTGTGTGTGTGCGTGTGTGTGTGTGTCCGTTCGACTTGCAGAAATAAAAACACGGTTGTGGCAAGAAGTTCCTGCCTTTCGTAAGAGGAGAATAACGGGTAGGAGTCAAGAGGTGAAGAGTGTATGTGTGTGTGTGTGTGCGTGTGTGCGTGCGTGTGTGTGTGTGAGTGTGTGTGTCCGGTTGGCTCGCAGAGATAAGAACACGGCCGTGGCAAGAAGACCCTGCCTGTCGTAAGAGGCGACGAATGGGTAGGAGTCGAGAGGTGAAGAGTGTATGTGTGTGTGTGTGCGTGTGTGTGTGCGTGTATGCGTGTGTGTGTACGTGTGTGAGTGTGTGTGTATGTGTGTGTGTCCGTTCGGCTTGCAGAGATAAGAATACGGCCGAGGGAAGAAGGTCCTGCCTGTCGAAAGAGGCGACTAATATGTAGGAGTCGAGAGGTGAAGAGTGTATTTGAGTGTATGTGTGCGTGTGTGTGTGCGTGTGTAAGTGTGTGTGTGTCCGTTCGACGTGCAAATCCCAAATAAGAACACGGCCGTGGCAAGAAGTCCCTGCCTGTCAAAAGAGGAGAATAATGGGTAGGAGTCGAGCGGTAAAGAGTGTATCAGTGTGCGTCTGTGTGCGTGTGTGCGTCCGTGTGTCAGTGTGTGTGTGTGTGTATGTATGTGTGTGTCCGTTCGGCTCGCAGAGATTAGAATACGGCCGAGGCAAGAATGCCATGCCTGTCGTAAGAAGGGACTAATGGGTAGGAGTCGAGAGATGAAGAGTGTATTTGTGTGTGTGTGAGTGTGTGTGTATATGTGTGTGTGTGTGTGTGTGTGTCCGTTTGGCTTGTAGAGATAAGAATACGGTCGTGGCAAGAAGGCCCTGCCTCTCGTAAGAGGCGACTAATGGGTAGGAGTCGAGAGGTGAATAGTGTATGTGTGTGTGTGCGTGTGTGCGTGTGTGTGTTTCTGCGTGTGTGAGTGTGTGTGTATTAATATGTGTGTCCATTCGGCTCGCAGAGATTAGAATACGGCCGAGGCAAGAAGGCCAAACCTGTCGTAAGAAGGGACTAATGGGTAGGAGTCGAGAGATGAAGAGTGTATTTGTGTGTGTGTGAGTTTGTGTGTATGTGTGTGTTTCCGTTTGGCTTGCAGAGATAAGAATACGGCCGTGGCAAGAAGGCCCTGCCTGTCGTAAGAGGCGACTAATGAGTAGGAGTCGAGAGGTAAATAGTGTATGTGTGTGTGTGCGTGTGTGCGTGTGTGTGTGTTTGTGCGTGTGTGAGTGTGTGTGTATGTATGCGTGTGTCCATTCGGCTCGCAGAGATTAGAATACGGCCGAGGCAAGAAGGCCATGCCTATCGTAAGAGGCCACTAATAGGTAGGAGTCGAGAGGTGAAGAGTGTATGTGTGTGTGCGTGTGTGAGTATGTGTGTGTGTCCGTTCGGCTTGCAGAGATAAGAACACGGCCAAGGCAAGAAGGCCCTGCCTGTCGTAGGAGGCGACTAATAGGTAGGAGTCAAGAGGTGAAGAATGTATGTGTGTGTGCGTGTGTGTGTGTGTGTGAGTGTACGTGTGTGTGCGTGTGTTCGTGCGTGCGTGTGCGTGTGCGTCTGTGCGTGTGTGCGTGCGTGTGTGCGTGTGTGTGTGTTTGTGAGTATGTGTGTATGTGTGTGTCCCTTCGGCTCGCAGAGATAACAAAACAGCCGTGGCAAGAAGGCCATGCAAATCGTACGGGGCGACAAATAGGTAGGAGTCGAGAGGTGAAGAATGTATGTGTGTGTGCGTGTGTGTGTGTGTGTGAGTGTATGTGTGTGTGCGTGTGTGCGTACGTGTGTGCGTGTGCGTGTG
>NW_027311885.1:7082500-7095000 GCF_040954645.1 Diabrotica undecimpunctata
CTTGTATTTTGTGTCTAAGTTGTTCTTCCGTAAGTTAAGAACACTTAGAAATATTTATCTTGCTTTTTCTATTTTATATTTTGATTTGTACTTTGTCTAAGTAGTTCTTTCCGGTAAGTCAAAGAACTCTTAGAAATATTTCTCTGAATATTTGACTTGTTATTTTAATTGTGCGTTTAAGCCATTCTTTTCCGGTAAGTCAAAAGAATACTTAGAAATATTTTCATAATCGTTGTTGCATTATTATTTCCGATATTTTATCTAAGATATTTTCTTCCTTAAGTTAAGAAAATACTTAATACATTTGTCTCTTTCATTTTCTATTTTATGCTAAGTTGTTTCTTCCGTAAGTCAAGAAACACTTAGCAATATTTCCACATCTTTTCTGTATTTGATTTTTCGTATTTGTAAGTCGTTTCTTCCGTAAGTCAAGAAACACTTATAAGTATTTGTATTCTTATTTTTCCATATTTGATTCTCTTGTTTGTTTTCACTCTAAGTTGTTTCTTCCGTAAGTCAAGAAACACTTAGAAATATTTCTATACCTTGTTTCATATTTACATATTTCATTTATCTGTATTTCTGTCCTAAGTTGTTTCTTCCGTAAGACAAGAAACACTTAGGAATATTTCTGCACTTTTCTATTCTTTTATCTTGTGTATTTTACTTTTCATTCGAAGTTGTTTCTTCCGTAAGTCAAGAAACACTTAGAAACATTTTCTTTGCATTGTACTTTTATACCATTTTATTTTTCTTGTTTACTAAGTTATTCCTTCCGTAAGTCAAGGAATACTTAGACTATTTTACCTGTTCTGTTTTCTATTTTTGATCTGTTATTTTGTAACTGCTCCTTGGAACTGTTACCTATAACAGATACTTGTCACGGTAACCGTTATTTTATACCAGTAGAAGTATTAAACCATTTTATCAGTGACAAGCAAAGATGGTCAACACCCGGTCTAATTCCGAGGACAGGAAGAAGTCCGCAGAGCCGGCGATGGGTCCTACAGGCCCAAATGCCCCCTCTCGGCAACATGGCGCCCAACCCACTAAAACCGAATCCACGACCCCAGGACCGTCTTCGAGCCAGCCTTCCACAGCTGACTTCATCTCTGCCCTTATGCAAGCGATGACGGCCCTATCGACCACTCAAGGCACCACACCCCAGATGCCTCATCCTGAGCCACCGAAGCCCAGGATTTCATATATGAAGCCCCCTCAGTTCTCAGGCCGGGACACTGAAAACCCTCTCAGCTTTCTAACCAAAGCCGAGACCTTCTTGACAAAATACGACGTGGACGAGGACAATTGGATAGATTACCTCATCGACAACTCACTCCACGGCGACGCGAAGAAATGGGCCCAGAAGTTTTCCCACACAGACCTACCGTACGACACCTTCCGAGACCGTCTCCTGAGAAAATACAACGACCCCGCTTTGCTCTCAGCCCTCACGTCGAAACTTCATGGAGAACATCAACAGAAGGATGAACCCACGGAGGACTTTTTCAACGGTAAAGCAGCCTTATTCAGACGTCTCGCACCATACACCCCTGAGGACCAGAGGTGTATCACCATCGTAAACCAACTGAGACCCGACATCGCGATCTGCCTACGAGTGAACATTCCAAAGACCGAGGAGGACCTCCTAACAATAGCCCAAGGAATGGAAGCTGATACCCGCCGGAACACCGTCGCTAACAAACCCCAACATCAATCCCAGCAACAATCCCGACAGCGACAGCACTACCGTCCCCCACGTCAAAACAACACACCACGCCACCCTGAAGCGATCGAGGAATGGAGGAACCCCAACAGACAGTCCAGGATGCCACCGATGAGCCAACCACTACCTCCACTACCTCAGAACCAGGAAAACGCCAACAGGGGCGCCAACTAAACCCTGTTGTGAAGATGGTGCCCCAACTGAACCCGATTCAGACACGACCCTCGACGACAGGCCTCCCCCAACTCCATGGAAGGATCAACGGACAACGTGTGAAGATCTTAGTCGACACCGGTGCATCTGGGAACTTCATTCACCAGAGATTGATCCAGAGACGGGACCTGCAACGAGGATCAGGATTGGTTCAGCTGGCGTGCACGGGCAGCACGTCCCGCACCCTAGGGACTGCTGAAGTCAAGATTAACATCGAGACTCTGGATTCAACCGTCAACTGCGTGGTTATGGAGGACTTGAACCACGACGTTGTGTTAGGGATGCCTTGGTTGGAACAGGAAGAGGCCAATGTAGACATACCACGTAAATGTCTACACGTCGGTACCACCTGCAGAACCACCATTTACTGGAAGAACCCAGCAAAAAGGCAATCCAGGACGCAGCGGCTGGAACCCCATCAAGCTCCATCCTTCGCTTTGCAACAAGTTGAAAAGTTGATTCAAGAGTACGATGACGTTTTCGACGACCGTCTACGTCAGCCGACCACCAAGGCCACCGAGATGAAAATCGAAGTGACCGACGCCACGCCTATCAACGTTAAGCTCTATAAATATTCTACGGAGAAGAAGCAGATAATGGCCAAGGAGGTGAGAGAGATGCTAGCCGCAGGAGTCATCCGCCCCAGCAAATCTCCTTACAATAGCCCGGTGGTTATTGTAACCAAGAAGGATGGCACCCCCCGTTTCTGCGTAGACTATAGGAAGCTTAACAACGTGACCATCGACGAAGCCTCCAGCATGCCACCAATCCACGACTCCATCAAAGAGATTGGCACGGCTCAGATCTTCACCACCTTAGATCTGAAGAGTGGATTTTGGCAAGTCCCACTGCACAAGGACTCCAGCCGGAAGACAGCGTTCAGCCTGCCTGACGGGTCCTCATACGAATTTACGGTGATGCCCTTCGGCATCAAGAACGGACCAGCTGTGTTCCAGAAGCTCGTGACTTCAGTCTTCGCAGGATACATCGATGTTTTCATCAAGGTATACATGGATGATATTATCATCTATTCAGAAGACTGGACCCAACACCAGAACCACCTCCGCCTGGTTCTAGAGAGACTTCGGACACACGGACTATGGGCATCCCTAAAAAAGTGTAAATTCGCAGCAGACGAACTGGAGTACCTAGGACACAAAATCACCTCTGCCAACACCCAACCTCTGGAGAAGCATGTGGAGAAAATCAAAGGCTTCGACACTCCACGGACGATGAAGCAACTGCGAAGCTTCATCGGGACAGCCAACTGGTTAAGGGATTTCATCCCTCGATTTTCGGACATCATAACACCCTTGACGGACCTCACCAAGGGTAATAAGAGACGGATGCACTGGAACGACGCCGCAGAAGCCGCCTTCCAACGTCTCAAGATCGAAATCGAGGGAGATCTCCTACTTCACCGACCAGACGCGTCCAAACCCTTCTGCCTCCAGACGGATGCCTCCGATGTCGGCATGGGCGCAGTCCTGTTCCAAGGAACCTAAGACTACAAGAGAGTCATCGCATATGCCTCCACGAAGTTAAAACCAGCAGAAACCCGTTACCATATTAACGAGAAAGAGTGCCTCGCATTAGTTTGGGCACTCAAGAGGTACAAGCACTTCCTCCAGGATCAGCACTTCACGCTGTACACCGACAGTCAGGCTCTCCTGTGGCTCCATCGGTTCAAGGAAGACAAGGCCAAACTATCCCGATGGGCCTTGCTACTTCAGGAGTTCAACTTCACCGTGATACATATCCCAGGGAAGGAGAACGAACTCCCTGACCACTTGTCCAGGAACCCAACCACGGAGAGAGAAGAAGAAGCTGACCAAGACGAGGAAGTGGTGCGACTTAGCTGGCCTACAACGGACGTGGAGGAAGACGAGTCCTTTCCTCTACTATGTATGATGGAGGACGTCGACGAGGATGAAGACACCAACCCCATCCTAGATGATCTGGTTGACCTACCACTCCAGGATAAAATCCGGAGAAGCCACCAGACACACCACGGTATGCAGCGGTTTCGAAGACGCTACCTAGAGATCTCCGGACGTGGACCACGGAACGAAGTCGAAGAAAACCTTCTCCGTGAATTCACACTAGTCGATAACGCAGCTTACTACAACGCTGGACCAGACCATAGGACGCTGATAGTACCCCCATCCCTCCGGAAGGACGTGATGAAGGTCTATCACGACTCAGAGGAGGCCAACCACCCAGGACAAGACGAGACCATCCGGGCCATTAAAAATATCTATTACTGGCCCACATTATCAAAGGATGTTCGCGCCTACGTCAAGTCCTGCCTGACCTGCTTGAGGACCAAAGCTGCTCCACGACAACCAGCAGCTCCTGTGATGCCCAGGGAACCCGCCAACCCCTGAGAGAGAGTATTCTTCGACATTTTGGGACCATATCCACCAGCCAGAGGAACACGCAACCGCTACATCCTCTTGGCGACAGATTGCTTGAGCAACTGGGTGGAATATCGATGCGTCCAATCTACAAAAAGCCGGGACATCATCCAGTTCCTCCAGGAGGAAATCTGCGGCCGCTGGGGGAAACCTACCACTCTCATCACGGACAACGCAGCCCAATTTCGGACAGATGCATGGGAGAGATTCTTGAGACGGCACAACATCAAAGCCGAATTTAGCCCTATCTTCCACCAGAGGGCCAACCCGGTTGAACGCCGAGCTCAGGAGCTCAAAAAGGGACTCCGCGCCCGATGCAAAACTGCAAATGATCCGAAATGGGAATCCTACCTGGCTGACATCATGTTCAGCCTAAGGACACGGAGGAACGAGGCCACCCAGGAAACACCCGCTGAACTTCTGCTAGGCTATCTGCCACGGCGCGCAGAAGAAACACAGCGTGAGCATCGTTTGGCAAACACCGCAGCCAGACGAGACGAAAGGGTTGCCAGAGCGGTTCAAAAGGCCACTGTATATGCGAGGAACATGTTTCCTGACAACCCTAACGCTCCACCCGCCAGGAGGTTCATCGAAGGAGAGCAGGTCATGGTGAGGAACCACGTCCGAGGGAACTTCGGACCGACATGGACGGGACCACACACGATCCTGAAGGTGCTAGGCGATCATACCTATGAGATACACCGCGACCGGGACGTGAATAGGACCATCCATGTAGACGACATCCGCGCTGCTCCTTCACCTAGGGACGAACCTCCAGAGCAGGATTAAGGTTTATTACGACACGTGTAGATATCAAGGTGAACTGAGTAACCTTATATCTTCACGACGTCGTAAGACCTTCCTCAGGGTGAATTAAGTAGTCCTGCCAGAACAGCTGAGGATAACGGGGCCCTGTTACGAAACGTTACAGACACCAGGGTGAATCGAGTAACTCTACGTGTTCTGAAACGTCGTAAGGCCCCAGCCGGGTGAATTAAGTAGCCTGGCCGAAACACCTGGACCACCTGGACCACCGGGACCACCTGGACCACCTGAACCATCTGGATATTATAATAGTTAAGTGTAACATATCTTAGTCGCTAGCGTAAGTTTGAATTGTATTTCTTTGTATTTCTTTGTATTGTATTTCTTTTTTTTAGGTTAAGGACTTTTTGTATTATTGTATTGTTTGATTTTTTTTTATTAATAAATTTTTTTTAGCACCGTTAGGTCTTTCAGAGGGGATGGGGTGGCTCCGGGGGCGTGTCAGGCAGAAGCTGACAGCCGTGCCGGACGCATTTAGAAATTCGGAGAAATACTTGGAAATTCCAAGTCTGGGCAAATCCGAATTTCTAATTGACTCGATGCAGGGAAATTCCACTTTTGCTACGTAAAACAAAGGATTTGTTTTATATAAAAGCAGATGGAATTTCTCTCATCAGTTAGTCGAGCTTGCCTCTTCTACTGTAGACCTAGTCGGTGCTATTATTGTTCCTACTAAGTTATTGTTTTATTTCTGATTTTTTTATATACCATTTTATTTTAGCATTATTGTATATTCAGACCTTTTCAGGTTAGAATAATATATTGATCTATATTTGTTTTGATTGTTTATTTTTCTTGTATTTTGTGTCTAAGTTGTTCTTCCGTAAGTTAAGAACACTTAGAAATATTTATCTTGCTTTTTCTATTTTATATTTTGATTTGTACTTTGTCTAAGTAGTTCTTTCCGGTAAGTCAAAGAACTCTTAGAAATATTTCTCTGAATATTTGACTTGTTATTTTAATTGTGCGTTTAAGCCGTTCTTTTCCGGTAAGTCAAAAGAATACTTAGAAATATTTTCATAATCGTTGTTGCATTATTATTTCCGATATTTTATCTAAGATATTTTCTTCCTTAAGTTAAGAAAATACTTAATACATTTGTCTCTTTCATTTTCTATTTTATGCTAAGTTGTTTCTTCCGTAAGTCAAGAAACACTTAGCAATATTTCCACATCTTTTCTGTATTTGATTTTTCGTATTTGTAAGTCGTTTCTTCCGTAAGTCAAGAAACACTTATAAGTATTTGTATTCTTATTTTTCCATATTTGATTCTCTTGTTTGTTTTCACTCTAAGTTGTTTCTTCCGTAAGTCAAGAAACACTTAGAAATATTTCCATACCTTGTTTCATATTTACATATTTCATTTATCTGTATTTCTGTCCTAAGTTGTTTCTTCCGTAAGACAAGAAACACTTAGGAATATTTCTGCACTTTTCTATTCTTTTATCTTGTGTATTTTACTTTTCATTCTAAGTTGTTTCTTCCGTAAGTCAAGAAACACTTAGAAACATTTTCTTTGCATTGTACTTTTATACCATTTTATTTTTCTTGTTTACTAAGTTATTCCTTCCGTAAGTTAAGGAATACTTAGACTATTTTACCTGTTCTATTTTCTATTTTTGATCTGTTATTTTGTAACTGCTCCTTGGAACTGTTACCTATAACAGATACTTGTCACGGTAACCGTTATTTTATACCAGTAGAAGTATTAAACCATTTTATCAGTGACAAGCAAAGATGGTCAACACCCGGTCTAATTCCGAGGACCGGAAAAAGTCCGCAGAGCCGGCGATGGGTCCTACAGGCCCAAATGCCCCCTCTCGGCAACAGTGTCTACAGCCTTGTGATGCCATCTATCCCTCTCGGTATCTTTATCACAATCTTTCTCCCGTTGTGACAGCATATCCTGTATCTTTTGGTCCCCCTCTCGATCAGGTGTTTTGGGACGACCTCTATAAGATCGGCGTGTTTCCCGGGTTCAGGTTCTCCTGGAGTGGACGCGGATTGGGCTTCTTGTCCCGTTTTAGTATCAGATACGCTCTTCTTCCTCGGTGGGGTTGGTGGTGTCCCAAAAAGTTCGTGGAATCTCTTCATGATCCTCTCTGCGTCTTTTCCTGCTGTCACGGGTAGTTCGGGTCTCTCTGGCGTTCCCAGAGGGGTCATCTCTTCCGGTATCTCTAATATGTCTTCCATGTTTGATGTTGATGAACTGAATTCTGCTTGCTAGCATTGCCACTTAAATACCGTTTGGTTGTGGTGGGGATTGGATTTCTGTAGTAACATTTCCCCCCTCCCATGGTTTTAAATCTTTTACATGCGCCGTCATCTGCTTGCGGCTACTACTATCGGCCAATTTCAGTTTTACTATCACTGGTGATATTACTGACGTTACTATGTATGGTCCGGAGTACTTCGGCGCTAGTTTGCTGGTGAAAGCTGCACTAGCTGATGATAGATGGTGTTCCTTTTTCATGACTCGATCTCCTGGATGTGGCTGCCAGTCTCTTCGTCTTAGATCGTAATGTTTCTTTTAGTCCTCGAAAGCGTGTTCCATGTGCACTTTCGCTAGTTCTCTTAACGCTTCTAACTTGTTTAAGTTTTCTGCATACCCCTGTATATCTTGTCCATTTGTCGCCTCTGTTATGTCTAATTCCCTTCCGAAATTAAGAAGCGCTGGTGAAAATCCTGTTGAATCGTGTCTTGACGAATTTATGGCGTAGCAGAATTCTGGTATGAATTTGTCCCAGTCTTTATGGTTATCCTCCACGTAAGTAGCTATCATCGTTTTCAGTACTTTGTTCATTCGTTCTACTGAATTGCATTGAGGTGAGTATGGCGGTGTTAGAATGTGATTTATGTTATAGGACTTTAGGAACGCCTTAAAATTTCCGCTTGTAAATTGCGCGCCGTTGTCCGAGATGATTTTCTTCGGGATACCGAATTGCATGACTACTTTAGATCGTAGAGTGTCGATGATTGAGTTCGTAGATGCTGCTCTTATTGGCTGGGCGACGACCCATTTGGTAAACCGGTCTTGCACGACTATTAAGAAAATGTTTCCTTTTGCAGATCTTGGGAATGGTCCCATTAAATCAACTGAGACAGTATGTTAAGGCTTTTCTACAGTGGACGGTTGCATTTTCCCGGCTGGTTGCATTTAAGACGGTTTATATTGGAGGCACTTCGTACGGGCTCTAACGTAGTCTGCAATTTGTTTAAACATCTTAGGCCAATAGTACTTTTGCCCTATTCGGCAAATTGTTTTTGCAATTCCTAAGTGGCCTGCTGTGGTCGAGTCATGATTTTCCTCCAAAATATCTTTCCTTTTATATCTTGGTACGCATAATTTCCATGGGTTATTAAACTCTGGGTCGGCTAAATTACGCTGCTTCAAACGTGTTTATATAATTTCCCGTTTAATATTTGTAAATCCGGGAAATCGTCTGGGTTCTGGAGTACATTCCTATATAAATTATCGTACCAACTGCATGATTCCAGTTCTGATGCTACTAATTCCGACTCTGGTTCTTCGCTCTGGTTTTCTTGTGGTTGTCGTGACAAAGCATCTGCTACCTTGTTGAGGACTCCCTTTCTATATATTACCTCGAAATCGTACTGTTGCAGTTCTAAACTCCACCTGGCTAACCGACCTGACGGGTTTTTAAGGTTCTTCAGCCATTTGAGGGACTGATGGTCTGATATGACCTTAAAATTGTATCCTTCTATATACGGCCTCATTTGCTTTATCCCGTAAACGATGGATAGACATTCTTTTTCCGTTGTGGAATATTTTGTCTCGGCTGGTGTGAGGGTTCGACTAGCATATGCAATTACTTTATCCTGGCCGTCGTATTTCTGTGTTAGTGCAACTCCAAGTCCACAGTTCGACGCATCTGTTTGCAGGTAAAATGTTTTCGAAAAATCGGGGCATGCTAATACTGGGGCCGATGTAAGTTTTGATTTTAGCTCTTCAAACGCGTTTTCCTGCTTATCGGTCCATTTCCATCTTATCTTCTTCTTCAGAAGCATGTTTAGCGGTCCTGCTATTGTCGAATAGTTCTCTATGAATCGGCGGTACCATGATGTTATTCCTAGGAACCGGCGGAGTTGACGCACATTTCTCGGTGCTGTAAGTCCGGTTATAGCGTTGGTTTTCTCCGGGTCGGTTTTTATTCCTTCTGCTCCAACCACATGTCCTAAGTATCTGAGTTCTGACTGGCAAAACGTGCCTTTCTCGAAGTTCAGCTGTAATCTGGCTTCTTTCAGTCTTCGGAAAACTTCATGTAGGTGATTTAAATGCTCTTGGAGCGTTTTAGATATTACTACGATATCATCCAAGTAGGCAAACGCGAATTCCATATCGGGAGGTATTACCTTATCCAGTAATCGTTGGAAAGTGGCTCCTGCGGAATGCAGTCCGAATGGGGTGGTTTTGAACTGAAAATGGCCTTTTCCGGGTACGCTGAATGCTGTCACTGGGCGGCTTGTTTCTTCTAGGGGTATTTGAAAATATCCCTGTTTCAAATCGAGGGTCGATATAAAATTTGCTTCCTTAAGTCTATCCAGAATTTCCGATATTCTGGGTAACGGATATGCGTCCTTATCTGATAGTTCGTTGACTTTTCTAAAGTCAATGCAAAATCTGTACGAGTTATCCTTTTTCCTAACTAGTACAATCGGTGAACTCCAACCACTTGTGGAGGGTTCGATGGTTCCTTCTTTTAACATCTTGTCCACTTCTTGGTTGATGATCTGTAGCATTGCGGGATTGTGCCGCCTATAAGGCTGCTTGACTGGATCGCACTTTTTCTTCAATTTTATTTCGTGTCTTATTAAGTTGGTGGGCCCTGTTATATTCTCAAACTCCCTTAGTTCTTTTCTTAGGAACCTTTCTAACTCCGTATTTTGAGTGGAGTCTTTTAAAGTGTTACATGTCTCTTCTTGATGTTGTATGTATTGTTTGGTCGTATGTTTATCGAATTTAAGTTCGATAGAATGGTTCCTGAGGAATTCCACTCCTATTAATGCATCTTACGTCAACCCTGGCATTACTATGAATGTTTGTCGGGTTTGTAACTTATCGATCTCGCATTCAATTGTCAACTTCTGGTTAAGCTCGATTGACGCTCCATTTGCTAGTCTTGTTCTCCCGCTGTAGCTATCTAGAGAGTCCTTGTATATCTGAGCTATTCTATCCCCGACGTAATTTTTAGTAGTTCCTGTGTCAATGAGAGCTCTGTATGTTCTTTGCCCTATTTTTAGTGATGCGAACAGTCGAATGTCATTGCTTGCTGGCTGTGTAACGGCGAAAACGAATGGAGTCGAATCTTGTTTTACAGACTGGGACGACTCCTTGTTTCTCCAGTCTGTAATTCGTTTCCCTGACGCCTGAAACAGCAGTCGCTGCTGTAAACCCCTTCTCTGCCGCAACGCGAACAAAACTTTTTCCATGGGTTTTTGCAGTTTTTACGGCTGTGACCTGACATCTTGCATCTAAAGCATGCCGTTTTCGCATCTTACTCTGTTTGGTCCGTGCGTCTCCAGTTTCCACGGCAAATCTGATTTGCTCGGGTCTTTTCGTCTTCTACAGCTTCATATTCTTGGGCTAAATCTTGTAATTCGGCTAAGTTTTCGAAATCCCGGCGGCGAGCATAAAGTTTATATTCTGGTAACAAATTTTTGTATATCCTTTCGAGTTCTTGGTTTTTGGAAAAAGACCCTTCTCGTCTGATTAATGTTTGAATTTCCGTGATATATCTATCTACTGGTTCGTTTTGTCTCTGTTTTCTGTTTCGGATTTGCTCTCCTAGTTGTAGTAAATATCCCCTGGGATAGAAAGCTTTTTTAAAATCTTCGCTGAAATCTGTCCATGACTTCCAATTTTTGTTATTGTTTCTGTACCATAACAACGCGTGGTCTCCTAATAATTCTGGTAATGCTCTTAGCAGATCTTGTTTATCGATCTCGTAGGCCAAGCTTAATTCGTCTATCCTCTCTAAGAAGTCTATTGCATCCGAATGTTTCTTGTCGAAGTGTGTGTTCCACTTTCGTACTTGATTTAGCAATTCTGGTTGCCCCATTTGTTTCGTTATTGTTAATTCCTGTAATTGTCTTCGGATGCCCGAAATTTCCTGGGTCAGTGTGTCGGATTCTGTTCCCTTGAACGTTTTTTCTTTTGGAATTGTTCCTGTCGCTTCCTCGCGATTTTTAAAATAGGTTCTGAGTCGTGCTCTCAATTCGTCGACGGTTCCCTTGGGATCTAAGCCGTATTTTTCGGCCTCGCTCTGCAACTCCTCTTTGCAAAGTCGGTTTATCCACGACGTACTTGTTACTGAGTCTGTGTCTTTATCTGTCGGCATGTTATTAATTTTGCTCGGGCGCCAGTTTGTGATGGGTAGCTCTTTCGGGGCGACAGACTCAGTAAAACACAGGTTTAAAGTAAAAATAAATCTATTAATTTAGTATATCTACAATAAATAAAAATAAAACGGAATTCTACGTTGTATACTTATACAATGAATAAAACTAAAACGAATTCTACGTCCCCGTCTGGATCCCGTGATGAACGAAGTCCTCGGCGAACGTCTATAAAAGAAAAGAAATTAATTAGTACTACTAATAAGAAACGAAATGGGGGAAATCGATCGCGCGCAGATTTATACTCGCTTTCGCTTCAATTCAGCGAAAGCTCCGAATATGCTCGCAAACAAAATATTTAGCTGTGCAGACCCATGGCAATGTTCAATACACAATGCCGACGGGTTCCGCTTGGCTAAGGACAGAGTATAATCCTCAATACGGAAATCTCTCTGTCCCGGTTGATTCTGTGGAGATCCACGGTAATGCTCAATACGCAATACCGATGGGTTCCGCTTGGTTAGGGACAGAGTACGATCCTCAATACGGAAATCTCTCTGTCCGGAATGGCTCGCAGGTTCACTACACCGGCGAGCCAGGGAGCCTAGAGCGCTAGCTACAAGACTGTCTAATTCCGCTATTCACACGTCTTAAATAGCCGTACTGAATCCCACTACGCCGTCACGTTGTAGAAGTAGATGCGCAAATATTGACACTCCCACGGTTCGAACTGTTAAACGATCAGAGCATCGTTACAGTGTGTGTGTCCGTTCGGCTTGCAGAGATAAGAATACGGCCGAGGGAAGAAGGTTCTGCCTGTCTTAAGAGGCGACTAATGGATAGAAGTCGAGAGGTGGAGAGTGTGTGCGTGTGCGTGTGTGCGTGTGTTCCTGTGTGCGTGTGTTTGTGTGTGCGTGTGTGTGTATGTGTCCGTTCGGCTTGCAGAGATAAAAACACGGCCG
>NW_027311885.1:7097500-7100000 GCF_040954645.1 Diabrotica undecimpunctata
GAGTATGTGTGTGTGTTAGTTCGGCCTGCAGAGATAAGAACACGACCGAAGCAAGAAGGCCCTGCCTATCGTAAGAGGCGACTAATAGGTAGGAGTCGAGAGGTGAAGAGTGTATGTGTGTGTGTGCGTGTGTGCGTGTGTGTGTACGTGTGTGAGTATGTGTGTGTGTCCGTTCGGCTTGCAGAGATAAGAACACTGCCGAAGCAAGAGGGCCCTGCCCGTCGTAAGAGGCGACTAATAGGTAGGACCCGAGAGGTAAAAAGTCTATGTGTGTGTGCGTGTATTGCGTGTGTGTTTACGTGTGTAAGTGTGTGTGTGTATATGTGTGTGTCCTTTAGGCTTACAGAGATAAGAATACGGCCGAGGTAAGAAGGTTCTGCCTGTCTTAAGTGGCGACTAATGGATAGAAGTTGAGAGGTGGAGAGTGATTGCGTGTGCGTTTGTTCCTGTGTGCGTGTGTTTGTTTGTGCGTGTGTGTGTGTGTGTCCGTTCGGCTTGCAGAGATAAAAACATGGCCGTGGCAAGAAGTCCCTGCCTGTCGTAAGAGGAGAACAATGGGTAGGAGTCGAGAAGTGAAGGGTGTATGTGTGTGTGTGTGTGTGTGTGTGCGTGTGTGCGTGCGTGTGTGTGTGAGTGTGTGTGTGTGTCCGTTCGGCTCGCGGAGATAAGAACACGGCCGTGGCAAGAAGTCCCTGAATGCCGTAAGAGGCGACTAATAGGTAGGAGTCGAGAGGTGAAGAGTTTATGTGTGTGAGCGTGTATGCGTGTGTGTGTACGTGTGTGAGTGTGTGTGTATATGTGTGTGTGTCCGTTTGGCTTACAGAGATAAGAATACGGCCGAGGGAAGAAGGTTCTGCCTGTCTTAAGTGGCGACTAATGGATAGAAGTCGAGAGGTGGAGAGTGTGTGCGTGTGCGTGTGTGCGTGTGTTCTTGTGTGCGTGTGTTTGTGTGTGCGTGTGTTTGTGTGTGCGTGTGTGTGTGTCCGTTCGGCTTGCAGAGACAAAAACACGGCCATGGCAAGAAGTCCCTGCCTGTCGTAAGAGGAGAATAATGGATAGGAGTCGAGAGGCGAAGTGTGTATGTGTGTGTGTCTGTGTGCGTGCGTGTGTGAGTGTGTATGTATGTGTGTGTGTGAGTGTGTGTGTCCGGTCGGCTCGCAGAGATAAGAACACGGCCGTGGCAAGAAGGCCCTACCTGTCGTAAGAGGCGACTAATGGGTAAGAGTCGAGAGGTGAAGAGTGTATTTGCGCGTGTGTGTGTGCGTGTGTGCGTGCGTGTGTATGTGAGTGTGTGTGTCGGTTCAGCTGGCAGAGATAAGAATACGACCGAGGCAAGAAGGCCCTGCCTGTCGTAAGTGGCGACTAATGGGTAGGAGTCGAGAGGTGAAGAGTGTATGTGTGTGTGTGCGTGTGTGCGTGTGTGTGTGAGTGTGTGTGAATGTATGTGTGTGTCCGTTCGGCTCGCAGAGATTAGAATACGGCCAAGGCAAGAAGGCCATGCCTGTCGTAAGAGGCCATTAATGGGTAGAAGTCGAGAGGTGAAGAGTGTATTTGCGCGTGTGTGTGTGTGTGTGTGTGTGCGTGCGTGTGTGTGTGAATGTGTGTGTCCGTTCAGCCTGCAGAGATAAGAATACGACCAAGGCAAAAAGGCTTTGCCTGTCGTAAGTGGCGACTAATGGGTAGGAGTCGAGAGGTGAAGAGTGTATGTGTATGTGTGTTCGTGTGTGCGTGTGTGTGTGCGTGTGTGAGTGTGTGTGTATGTGTGTGTGTGTCCGTTTGGCTTGCAGAGATAAGAATACGGCCGTGGCAAGAAGGCCCTGCCTGTCTTAAGAGGCGACTAATGGATTGGAGTCGAGAGGTGGAAAGTGTGTGCGTGTGTGTGTGCGTGTGTGCGTGCGTGTCTGTGTAAGTGTGTGTATCCGTTCGGCTTGCAGAGATAAGAATACGACCGGGGTAAGAACGCCCTGCCTCTCGTAAGAGGCGACTAAAAGGTAGGAGTCGAGAGGTGAAGAGTGTATGTGTGTGTGTGTGTGTGTGTGTGTGTGTGTGTGTGTGTGTGTGTGTGACTGTGTGTGTGTGTCCGCTCGGCTCGCAGAGATAAGAACACGGCCGTGGCAAAAAGGCCCTGCCTGTCGTAAGAGGCGACTAATGGGTAGGAGTCGAGAGGTGAAGAGTGTATGTGTGTGTGTGCGTGTGTGCGTGTGTGTGTACGTGTGTGA
This sequence comes from Diabrotica undecimpunctata, assembly GCF_040954645.1. NCBI lineage: Eukaryota > Metazoa > Arthropoda > Insecta > Coleoptera > Chrysomelidae > Diabrotica > Diabrotica undecimpunctata. Next base: position 7,099,720 of record NW_027311885.1, read on the forward strand.
GTGTGTGTGTATATGTGTGTGTGTCCGTTCGGCTTACAGAGATAAGAATACGGCCGAGGGAAGAAGGTTCTGCCTGTCGTAAGAGGAGAATAATGGATAGGAGTCGAGAGGTGAAGAGTGTATGTGTGTGTGTCTGTGTGCGTGCGTGTGTGAGTGTGTATGTGTGTGTGTGTGAGTGTGTGTGTGTCCGGTCGGCTCGCAGAGATAAGAACACGGCCGTGGCAAGAAGGCCCTGCCTGTCGTAAGAGGCGACTAATGGGTAGGAGTCGAGAGGTGAAGAG
>NW_027311885.1:7105000-7112500 GCF_040954645.1 Diabrotica undecimpunctata
ACGTGTGTGAGTGTGTGTGTATATGTGTGTGTGTCCGTTCGGCTTACAGAGATAAGAATACGGCCGAGGGAAGAAGGTTCTGCCTGTCGTAAGAGGAGAATAATGGATAGGAGTCGAGAGGTGAAGAGTGTATGTGTGTGTGTCTGTGTGCGTGCGTGTGTGAGTGTGTATGTGTGTGTGTGTGAGTGTGTGTGTGTCCGGTCGGCTCGCAGAGATAAGAACAGGGCCGTGGCAAGAAGGCCCTGCCTGTCGTAAGAGGCGACTAATGGGTAGGAGTCGAGAGGTGAAGAGTGTATGTGTGTGTGTGTGTGTCTGCGTATGATTGTGCGTGTGTGAGTGTGTGTGTATGTATGTGTGTGTCCGTTCGGCTCGCAGAGAATAGAATACGGCCGGGGCAAGAAGGCCATGCCTGTCGTAAGAGGCGATTAATGAGTAGGAGTCGAGAGGTGAAGAGTGAATTTGCGCGTGTGTGTGTGCGTGTGTGCGTGCGTGTGTGTGTGAGTGTGTGTGTCCGTTCGGCTCGCAGAGATAAGAACACGGCCGTGGCAAGAAGTTCCTGAATGTCGTAAGAGGCGACTAATAGGTAGGAGTCGAGAGGTGAAGAGTCTATGTGTGTGAGCGTGTATGTGTGTGTGTGTACGTGTGTGACTGTGTGTGTATATGTGTGTGTGTCCGTTTGGCTTACAGAGATAAGAATACGGCCGAGGGAAGAAGATTCTGCCTGTCTTAAGTGGCGACTAATGGATAGAAGTCGAGAGGTGGAGAGTGTTTGCGTGTGCGTGTGTGCGTGTGTTCCTGTGTGCGTGTGTTTGTGTGTGCGTGTGTGTGTGTCCGTTCGGCTTGCAGAGATAAAAACACGGCCATGGCAAGAAGTCCCTGCCTGTCGTAAGAGGAGAATAATGGATAGGAGTCGAGAGGTGAAGAGTGTATGTGTGTGTGTCTGTGTGCGTGCGTGTGTGGGTGTGTATGTACGTGTGTGTGTGAGTGTGTGTGTGTCCGGTTGGCTCGCAGAGATAAGAACACGGCCGTGGCAAGAAGGCCCTGCCTGTCGTAAGAGGCGACTAATGGGGAGGAGTCGAGAGGTGAAGGGTGTATTTGCGCGTGTGTGTGTGCGTGTGTGCGTGCGTGTGTATGTGAGTGTGTGTGTCCGTTCAGCTTGCAGAGATAAGAATACGACCGAGGCAAGAAGGCCCTGCCTATCGTAAGAGGCGACTAATAGGTAGGAGTCGAGAGGTGAAGAGTCTATATGCGTGTGCGTGTATGCGTGTGTGTGTACGTGTGTGAGTGTGTGTGTGTATGTGTGTGTGTCCTTTAGGCTTACAGAGATAACAATACGGCCGAGGGAAGAAGGTTCTGCCTGTCTTAAGTGGCGACTAATGGGTAGGAGTCGAGAGGTGAAGAGTGTATGTGTGTGTGTCTGTGTGCGTGCGTGTGTGAGTGTGTATATATGTGTGTGTGTGTGAGTGTGTGTGTGTCCGGTCGGCTGGCAGAGATAAGAACACGGCCGTGGCAAGAAGGCCCTGCCTGTCGTAAGAGGCGACTAATGGGTAGGAGTCGAGAGGTGAAGGGCGTATTTGCGCGTGTGTGTGTGCGTGTGTGCGTGCGTGTGTATGTGAGTGTGTGTGTCCGTTCAGCTTGCAGAGATACGAATACGACCGAGGCAAGAAGGCCCTGCCTGTCGTAAGTGGCGACTAATGGGTAGGAGTCGAGAGGTGAAGAATGTATGTGTGTGTGTGCGTGTGTGCGTGTGTGTGTGAGTGTGTGTGAATGTATGTGTGTGTCCGTTCGGCTCGCAGAGATTAGAATACAACAAAGGCAAGAAGGCCTTGCCTGTCGTAAGTGGCGACTAATGGGTAGGAGTCGAGAGGTGAAAAGTGTATGTGTGTGTGTGTGTGCGTCTGTGCGTGTGTGTGTGCGTGTGTGAGTGTGTGTGTATGTGTGTGTGTCCGTTTGGCTTGCAGAGATAAGAATACGGCCGTGACAAGAAGGCCCTGCCTGTCTTAAGAGGCGACTAATGGATAGGAGTCGAGAGGTAGAAAGTGTGTGCGTGTGTGTGTGCGTGTGTGCGTGCGTGTCTGTGTAAGTGTGTGTATCCGTTCGGCTTGCAAAGATAAGAATACGGCCGGGGTAAAAAAGCCCTGCCTCTCGTAAGAGGCGACTAAAAGGTAGGAGTCGAGAGGTGAAGAGTGTATGTGTGTGTGTGTGTGTGTGCGTTTGTGAGTATGTGTGTGTGTTAGTTCGGCCTGCAGAGATAAGAACACGACCGAAGCAAGAAGGCCCTGCCTATCGTAAGAGGCGACTAATAGGTAGGAGTCGAGAGGTGAAGAGTCTATATGCGTGTGCGTGTATGCGTGTGTGTGTACGTGTGTGAGTGTGTGTGTGTATGTGTGTGTGTCCTTTAGGCTTACAGAGATAACAATACGGCCGAGGGAAGAAGGTTCTGCCTGTCTTAAGTGGCGACTAATGGGTAGGAGTCGAGAGGTGAAGAGTGTATGTGTGTGTGTCTGTGTGCGTGCGTGTGTGAGTGTGTATGTATGTGTGTGTGTGAGTGTGTGTGTGTCCGGTCGGCTGGCAGAGATAAGAACACGGCCGTGGCAAGAAGGCCCTGCCTGTCGTAAGAAGCGACTAATGGGTAGGAGTCGAGAGGTGAAGGGCGTATTTGCGCGTGTGTGTGTGCGTGTGTGCGTGCGTGTGTATGTGAGTGTGTGTGTCCGTTCAGCTTGCAGAGATACGAATACGACCGAGGCAAGAAGGCCCTGCCTGTCGTAAGTGGCGACTAATGGGTAGGAGTCGAGAGGTGAAGAATGTATGTGTGTGTGTGCGTGTGTGCGTGTGTGTGTGAGTGTGTGTGAATGTATGTGTGTGTCCGTTCGGCTCGCAGAGATTAGAATACAACAAAGGCAAGAAGGCCTTGCCTGTCGTAAGTGGCGACTAATGGGTAGGAGTCGAGAGGTGAAAAGTGTATGTGTGTGTGTGTGTGTGCGTCTGTGCGTGTGTGTGTGCGTGTGTGAGTGTGTGTGTATGTGTGTGTGTCCGTTTGGCTTGCAGAGATAAGAATACGGCCGTGACAAGAAGGCCCTGCCTGTCTTAAGAGGCGACTAATGGATAGGAGTCGAGAGGTAGAAAGTGTGTGCGTGTGTGTGTGCGTGTGTGCGTGCGTGTCTGTGTAAGTGTGTGTATCCGTTCGGCTTGCAAAGATAAGAATACGGCCGGGGTAAAAAAGCCCTGCCTCTCGTAAGAGGCGACTAAAAGGTAGGAGTCGAGAGGTGAAGAGTGTATGTGTGTGTGTGTGTGTGTGCGTTTGTGAGTATGTGTGTGTGTTAGTTCGGCCTGCAGAGATAAGAACACGACCGAAGCAAGAAGGCCCTGCCTCTCGTAAGAGGCGACTAAAAGGTAGGAGTCGAGAGGTGAAGAGTGTATGTGTGTGTGTGTGTGTGTGTGTGTGTGTGTGTGTGTGTGTGTGTGTGTGTGACTGTGTGTGTGATCGCTCGGCTCGCAGAGATAAGAACACGGCCGTGGCAAGAAAGCCCTGCCTGTCTTAAGAGGCGACTAATGGATAGGAGTCGAGAGGTGGAAAGTGTGTGCGTGTGCGTGTGCGTATGCGTGTGTGCGTGCGTGTGTGTGTAAGTGTGTGTATCCGTTCGGCTTGCAGAGATAAGAATACGGCCGGGGCAAGAAGGCCCTGCCTCTCGTAAGAGGCGACTAAAAGGTAGGAGTCGAGAGGTGAAGAGTGTATGTGTGTGTGTGTGTGTGTGTGTGTGTGTGTGTGTGTGTGTGTGTGTGTGTGTGTGTGTGTGTGTGTGTGTGTGACTGTGTGTGTGTTCGCTCGGCTCGCAGAGATAAGAACACGGCCGTGGCAAGAAGGCCCTGCCTGTCGTAAGAGGCGACTAATAGGTAGAAGTCGAGAGGTGAAGAGTGTATGTATGTGTGTGTGTGTGTGCGTGTGTGAGTATGTGTGTGTGTTAGTTCGGCTTGCAGAGATAAGAACACTGCCGAGGCAAGAAGGCCCTGCCCGTCGTAAGAGGCGACTAATAGGTAGGATCCGAGAGGTAAAAAGTCTATGTGTGTGTGCGTGTATGCGTGTGTGTTTACGTGTGTAAGTGTGTGTGTGTATGTATGTGTGTCCTTTAGGCTTACAGAGATAAGAATACGGCCGAGGGAAGAAGGTTCTGCCTGTCTTAAGTGGCGACTAATGGATAGAAGTTGAGAGGTGGAGAGTGATTGCGTGTGCGTGTGTTCCTGTGTGCGTGTGTTTGTGTGTGCGTGTGTGTGTGTGTCCGTTCGGCTTGCAGAGATAAAAACACGGCCGTGGCAAGAAGTCCCTGCCTGTCGTAAGAGGAGAACATTGGGTAGGAGTCGAGAAGTGAAGAGTGTATGTGTGTGTGTGCGTGTGTGCGTGCGTGTGTGTGTGTGCGTGTGTGTGTGTGTCTGTTCGGCTCGCAGAGATAAGAACACGGCCGTGGCAAGAAGTCCCTGAATGCCGTAAGAGGCGACTAATAGGTAGGAGTCGAGAGGTGAAGAGTCTATGTGTGTGAGCGTGTATGCGTGTGTGTGTACGTGTGTGAGTGTGTGTGTGTATATGTGTGTGTGTCCGGTTGGCTTACAGAGATAAGAATACGGCCGAGGGAAGTAGGTTCTGCCTATCTTAAGTGGCGACTAATGGATAGAAGTTGAGAGGTGGAGAGTGTATGTGTGTGTGTGTGTGTGTGCCTGTGTGCGTGTGTGTGTGAGTGTGTGTGAATGTATGTGTGTGTCCGTTCGGCTCGCAGAGATTAGAATACGGCCAAGGCAAGAAGGCCATGCCTGTCGTAAGAGGCCATTAATGGGTACAAGTCGAGAGGTGAAGAGTGTATTTGCGCGTGTGTGTTTGCGTGTGTGCGTTCGTGTGTGTGTGAATGTGTGTGTCCGTTCAGCTTGCAGAGATAAGAAGACGACCGAGGCAAGAAGGCCTTGCCTGTCGTAAGTGGCGACTAATGTGTAGGAGTCGAGAGGTGAAGAGTGTATTTGCGCGTGTGTGTGTGCGTGTGTGCGTGCGTGTGTATGTGAATGTGTGTGTCCGTTCAGCTTGCAGAGATAAGAACACGGCCGTGGCAAGAAGGCCCTGCCTGTCTTAAGTGGCGACTAATGGGTAGGAGTCGAGAGGTGAAGAGTGTATGTGTGTGTGTGTGTGTGTGTGCCTGTGTGCGTGTGTGTGTGAGTGTGTGTGAATGTATGTGTGTGTCCGTTCGGCTCGCAGAGAGTAGAATACGGCCAAGGCAAGAAGGCCATGCCTGTCGTAAGAGGCCATTAATGGGTAGAAGTCGAGAGGTGAAGAGTGTATTTGCGAGTGTGTGTGTGCGTGTGTGCGTGCGTGTGTGTGTGAATGTGTGTGTCCGTTTAGCTTGCAGAGATAAGAATACGACCGAGGAAAGAAGGCCTTGCCTGTCGTAAGTGGCGACTAATGGGTAGGAGTCGAGAGGTGAAGAGTGTATGTGTGTGTGTGTGCGTGTGTGCGTGTGTGTGTGCGTGTGTGAGTGTGTGTGTATGTGTGTGTGTGTCCGCTCGGCTCGCAGAGATAAGAACACGACCGTGGCAAGAAGGCCCTGCCTGTCGTAAGAGGCGACTAATGGGTAGGAGCCGAGAGGTGAAAAGTGTATGTGTGTGTGTGCGTGTGTGCGTGTGTGTGTGCGTTAGTGAGTATGTGTGTGTGTTAGTTCGGCCTGCAGAGATAAGAACACGACCGAAGCAAGAAGGCCCTGCCTATCGTAAGAGGCGACTAATAGGTAGGAGTCTAGAGGTGAAGAATGTATGTGTGTGTGCGTGTGTGCGTGTGTGTGTGCGTGTGTAAGTATGTGTGTGTGTCCGTTCGGCTTGCAGAGATAAGAACACGGCCGAGGCAAGAAGGCCCTGCCTGTCTTAAGATGCGACTAATGGATAGGAGTCGAGAGGTGAAAGTGTGTGCGTGTGCGTGTGCGTGTGTGCGTGCGTGTGTGTGCAAGTGTGTGTATCCGTTCGGCTTGCAGAGATAAGAATACGGCCGGGCCAAGAACGCCATGTCTCTCGTAAGAGGCGACTAAAAGGTAGGAGTCGAGAGGTGAAGAGTGTATGTGTGTGTGTGTGTGTGTGTGTGACTGTGTGTGTGTGTGTCCGCTCGGCTCGCAGAGATAAGAACACGGCCGTGGCAAGAAGGCCCTGCCTGTCGTAAGAGGCGATTAATGGGTAGGAGTCGAGAGGTGAAGAGTGAATTTGCGCGTGTGTGTGTGCGTGTGTGCGTGCGTGTGTGTGTGAGTGTGTGTGTCCGTTCGGCTAGCAGAGATAAGAACACGGCCGTGGCAAGAAGTCCCTGAATGTCGTAAGAGGCGACTAATAGGTAGGAGTCGAGAGGTGAAGAGTCTATGTATGTGATCGTGTATGCGTGTGTGTGTACGTGTGTGAGTGTGTGTGTATATGTGTGTGTGTCCGTTCGGCTTACAGAGATAAGACTACGGTCGAGGGAAGAAGTTTCTGCCTGTCGTAAGAGGAGAATAATGGATAGGAGTCGAGAGGTGAAGAGTGTATGTGTGTGTCTCTGTGCGTGCGTGTGTGTGTATGTGTGTGTTTGAGTGTGTGTGTGTCCGGTCGGCTCGCAGAGATAAGAACACGGCCGTGGCAAGAAGGCCCTGCCTGTCGTAAGAGGCGACTAATGGGTAGGAGCCGAGAGGTGAAGAGTGTATGTGTGTGTGTGTGTGTGTGTGTCTGCGTATGATTGTGCGTGTGTGAATGTGTGTGTATGTATGTGTGTGTCCGTTCGGCTCGCAGAGAATAGAATACGGCCGAGGCAAGAAGGCCATGCCTGTCGTAAGAGGCGATTAATGGGTAGGAGTCGAGAGGTGAAGCGTGAATTTGCGCGTGTGTGTGTGCGTGTGTGCGTGCGTGTGTGTGTGAGTGTGTGTGTCCGTTCGGCTAGCAGAAATAAGATCACGGCCGTGGCAAGAAGTCCCTGAATGTCGTAAGAGGCGACTAATAGGTAGGAGTCGAGAGGTGAAGAGTCTATGTGTGTGAGCGTGTATGCGTGTGTGTGTACGTGTGTGAGTGTGTGTGTATATGAGTGTGTGGGTCCGTTTGGCTTACAGAGATAAGAATACGGCCGAGGGAAGAAGGTTCTGCCTGTCTTAAGTGGCGACTAATTGATAGAAGTCGAGAGGTGGAGAGTGTGTGCGTGTGCGTGTGTGCGTGTGTTCCTGTGTGCGTGTGTTTGTGTGTGCGTGTGTGTGTGTCCGTTCGGCTTGCAAAATACGGCCGTGGCAAGAAGGCCCTGCCTGTCTTAAGAGGCGACTAATTGATAGGAGTCGAGAGGTGGAAAGTGTGTGCTTGTGTGTGTGCGTGTGTGCGTGCGTGTCTGTATAAGTGTGTGTATCCGTTCGGCTTGCAAAGATAAGAATACGGCCGAAGTAAGAACGGCCTGCGTCTCGTAAGAGGCGACTAAAAGGTAGGAGTCGAGAGGTGAAGAGTGTATGTGTGTGTGTGTGTGTGACTGTGTGT
>NW_027311885.1:7115000-7127500 GCF_040954645.1 Diabrotica undecimpunctata
GCGTATGCGTGTGTGCGTGCGTGTGTGTGTAAGTGTGTGTATCCGTTCGGCTTGCAAAGATAAGAATACGGCCGGGGCAAGAAGGCCCTGCCTCTCGTAAAAGGCGACTAAAAGGTAGGTGTCGAGAGGTGAAGAGTATATGTGTGTGTGTGTGTGTGTGTGTGTGTGTGTGTGTGTGTGTGACTGTGTGTGTGTTCGCTCGGCTCGCAGAGATAAGAACACGGCCGTGGCAAGAAGGCCCTGCCTGTCGTAAGAGGCGACTAATAGGTAGAAGTCGAGAGGTGAAGAGTGTATGTGTGTGTGTGTGCGTGTGTGTGTGCGTGTGTGAGTATGTGTGTGTGTTAGTTCGGCCTGCAGAGATAAGAACACGACCGAAGCAAGAAGGCCCTGCCTATCGTAAGAGGCGACTAATAGGTAGGAGTCGAGAGGTGAAGAGTGTATGTGTGTGTGTGCGTGTGTGCGTGTGTGTGTACGTGTGTGAGTATGTGTGTGTGTCCGTTCGGCTTGCAGAGATAAGAACACTGCCGAAGCAAGAGGGCCCTGCCCGTCGTAAGAGGCGACTAATAGGTAGGACCCGAGAGGTAAAAAGTCTATGTGTGTGTGCGTGTATGCGTGTGTGTTTACGTGTGTAAATGTGTGTGTGTATATGTGTGTGTCCTTTAGGCTTACAGAGATAAGAATACGGCCGAGGTAAGAAGGTTCTGCCTGTCTTAAGTGGCGACTAATGGATAGCAGTTGAGAGGTGGAGAGTGATTGCGTGTGCGTTTGTTCCTGTGTGCGTGTGTTTGTTTGTGCGTGTGTGTGTGTGTCCGTTCGGCTTGCAGAGATAAAAACACGGCCGTGGCAAGAAGTCCCTGCCTGTCGTAAGAGGAGAACAATGGGTAGGAGTCGAGAAGTGAAGAGTGTATGTGTGTGTGTGTGTGTGCGTGTGTGCGTGCGTGTGTGTGTGAGTGTGTGTGTGTGTCCGTTCGGCTCGCGGAGATAAGAACACGGCCGTGGCAAGAAGTCCCTGAATGCCGTAAGAGGCGACTAATAGGTAGGAGTCGAGAGGTGAAGAGTCTATGTGTGTGAGCGTGTATGCGTGTGTGTGTACGTGTGTGAGTGTGTGTGTATATGTGTGTGTGTCCGTTTGGCTTACAGAGATAAGAATACGGCCGAGGGAAGAAGGTTCTGCCTGTCTTAAGGGGCGACTAATGGATAGAAGTCGAGAGGTGGAGAGTGTGTGCGTGTGCGTGTGTGCGTGTGTTTCTGTGTGCGTGTGTTTGTGTGTGCGTGTGTGTGTCCGTTTGGCTTGCAGAGATAAAAACACGGCCATGGCAAGAAGTCCCTGCCTGTCGTAAGAGGAGAATAATGGATAGGAGTCGAGAGGCGAAGTGTGTATGTGTGTGTGTCTGTGTGCGTGCGTGTGTGAGTGTGTATGTATGTGTGTGTGTGTGAGTGTGTGTGTGTCCGGTCGGCTCGCAGAGATAAGAACAGGGCCGTGGCAAGAAGGCCCTGCCTGTCGTAAGAGGCGACTAATGGGTAAGAGTCGAGAGGTGAAAAGTGTATTTGCGCGTGTGTGTGTGCGTGTGTGCGTGCGTGTGTATGTGAGTGTGTGTGTCCGTTCAGCTTGCAGAGATAAGAATACGACCGAGGCAAGTAGGCCCTGCCTGTCGTAAGTGGCGACTAATGGGTAGGTGTCGAGAGGTGAAGAGTGTATGTGTGTGTGTGCGTGTGTGCGTGTGTGTGTGAGTGTGTGTGAATGTATGTGTGTGTCCGTTCGGCTCGCAGAGATTAGAATACGGCCAAGGCAAGAAGGCCATGCCTGTCGTAAGAGGCCATTAATGGGTAGAAGTCGAGAGGTGAAGAGTGTATTTGCGCGTGTGTGTGTGTGTGTGCGTGCGTGTGTGTGTGAATGTGTGTGTCCGTTCAGCTTGCAGAGATAAGAATACGACCAAGGCAAAAAGGCCTTGCCTGTCGTAAGTGGCGACTAATGGGAAGGAGTCGAGAGGTGAAGAGTGTATGTGTGTGTGTGTGTGCGTGTGTGCGTGTGTGTGTGCGTGTGTGAGTGTGTGTGTATGTGTGTGTGTCCGTTTGGCTTGCAGAGATAAGAATACGGCCGTGGCAAGAAGGCCCTGCCTGTCTTACGAGGCGACTAATGGATTGGAGTCGAGAGGTGGAAAGTGTGTGCGTGTGTGTGTGCGTGTGTGCGTGCGTGTCTGTGTAAGTGTGTGTATCCGTTCGGCTTGCAGAGATAAGAATACGGCCGGGGTAAGAACGCCCTGCCTCTCGTAAGAGGCGACTAAAAGGTAGGAGTCGAGAGGTGAAGAGTGTATGTGTGTGTGTGTGTGTGTGTGTGTGTGTGTGTGTGTGTGTGTGTGACTGTGTGTGTGTGTCCGCTCGGCTCGCAGAGATAAGAACACGGCCGTGGCAAAAAGGCCCTGCCTGTCGTAAGAGGCGACTAATGGGTAGGAGTCGAGAGGTGAAGAGTGTATGTGTGTGTGTGCGTGTGTGCGTGTGTGTGTGAGTGTGTGTGAATGTATGTGTGTGTCCGTTCGGCTCGCAGAGATTAGAATACGGCCAAGGCAAGAAGGCCATGCCTGCCGTAAGAGGCCATTAATGGGTAGAAGTCGAGAGGTGAAGAGTGTATTTGCGCGTGTGTGTGTGTGTGTGCGTGCGTGTGTGTGTGAATGTGTGTGTCCCTTCAGCTTGCAGAGATAAGAATACGACCAAGGCAAAAAGGCCTTGCCTGTCGTAAGTGGCGACTAATGGGTAGGAGTCGAGAGGTGAAGAGTGTATGTGTGTGTGTGTGTGCGTGTGTGCGTGTGTGTGTGCGTGTGTGAGTGTGTGTGTATGTGTGTGTGTCCGTTTGGCTTGCAGAGATAAGAATACGGCCGTGGCAAGAAGGCCCTGCCTGTCTTAAGAGGCGACTAATGGATTGGAGTCGAGAGGTGGAAAGTGTGTGCGTGTGTGTGTGCGTGTGTGTGTGCGTGTGTGCGTGCGTGTCTGTGTAAGTGTGTGTATCCGTTCGGCTTGCAGAGATAAGAATACGGCCGGGGTAAGAACGCCCTGCCTCTCGTAAGAGGCGACTAAAAGGTAGGAGTCGAGAGGTGAAGAGTGTATGTGTGTGTGTGTGTGTGTGTGTGTGTGTGTGTGTGTGTGTGTGTGTGTGTGTGTGTGTGACTGTGTGTGTGCATCCGCTCGGCTCGCAGGGATAAGAACACGGCCGTGGCAAGAAGGCCCTGCCTGTCGTAAGAGGCGACTAATGGGTAGGAGTCGAGAGGTGAAAAGTGTATGTGTGTGTGTGCGTGTGTGCGTGTGTGTGTGCGTTTGTGAGTATGTGTGTGTGTTAGTTCTGCCTGCAGAGATAAGAAAACGACCGAAGCAAGAAGGCCCTGCCTATCGTAAGAGGCGACTAATAGGTAGGAGTCGAGAGGTGAAGAGTGTATGTGTGTGTGCGTGTGTGCGTGTGTGTGTGTGCGTGTGTGAGTATGTGTGTGTGTCCGTTCGGCTTGCAGAGTTAAAGACACAGCCGAGGCAAGAAGGCTCTGCCTGCCTTAAGAGGCGACTAATGGACAGGAGTCGAGAGGTGAAAGTGTGTGCGTGTGCGTGTGTGTGTGTGCGTGCGTATGTGTATCCGTTCGGCTTGCAGAGATAAGAATACGGCCGGGGCAAGAACGCCATGCCTCTCGTAAGAGGCGACTAAAAGGTAGGAGTCGAGAGGTGAAGAGTGTATGTGTGTGTGTGTGTGTGTGTGTGTGTGTGACTGTGTGTGTGTGTCCGCTCGGCTCGCAGAGATAAGAACACGGCCGTGGCAAAAAGGCCCTGGCTGTCGTAAGAGGCGACTAAAAGGTAGGAGTCGAGAGGTGAAGAGTGTATGTGTGTGTGTGTGTGTGTGTGTGTGTGTGTGTGTGTGTGTGTGACTGTGTGTGTGTGTCCGCTCGGCTCGCAGAGATAAGAACACGGCCGTGGCAAAAAGGCCCTGGCTGTCGTAAGAGGCGACTAATGGGTAGGAGTCGAGAGGTGAAAAGTGTATGTGTGTGTGTGCGTGTGTGCGTGTGTGTGTGCGTTTGTGAGTGTGTGTGTGTGTGTTAGTTCGGCCTGCAGAGATAAGAACACGACCGAAGCAAGAAGGCCCTGCCTATCGTAAGAGGCGACTAATAGGTAGGAGTCGAGAGGTGAAAAGTGTATGTGTGTGTGTGCGTGTGTGCGTGTGTGTGTGCGTTTGTGAGAGTGTGTGTGTGTGTCCGTTCGGCTCGCAGAGATAAGAACACGGCCGTGGTAAGAAGTCCCTGAATGTCGTAAGAGGCGACTAATGGGTGAAAGTCGAGAGGTGAAGAGTCTATGTGTGTGAGCGTGTATGCGTGTGTGTGTACGTGTGTGAGTGTGTGTGTATATGTGTGTGTGTCCGTTCGGCTTACAGAGATAAGAATACGGCCGAGGGAAGAAGGTTCTGCCTGTCGTAAGAGGAGAATAATGGATAGGAGTCGAGAGGTGAAGAGTGTATGTGTCTGTGTGCGTGCGTGTGTGAGTGTGTGTGTGTATGTGTGTGTGTGAGTGTGTGTGTGTCCGGTCGGCTCGCAGAGATAAGAATACGGCCGAGGGAAGAAGATTCTGCCTGTCTTAAGTGGCGACTAATGGATAGAAGTCGAGAGGTGGAGAGTGTTTGCGTGTGCGTGTGTGCGTGTGTTCCTGTGTGCGTGTGTTTGTGTGTGCGTGTGTGTGTGTCCGTTCGGCTTGCATAGATAAAAACACGGCCATGGCAAGAAGTCCCTGCCTGTCGTAAGAGGAGAATAATGGATAGGAGTCGAGAGGTGAAGAGTGTATGTGTGTGTGTCTGTGTGCGTGCGTGTGTGAGTGTGTATGTATGTGTGTGTGTGAGTGTGTGTGTGTCCGGTTGGCTCGCAGAGATAAGAACACGGCCGTGGCAAGAAGGCCCTGCCTGTCGTAAGAGGCGACTAATGGGAAGGAGTCGAGAGGTGAAGGGTGTATTTGCGCGTGTGTGTGCGTGTGTGCGTGCGTGTGTATGTGAGTGTGTGTGTCCGTTCAGCTTGCAGAGATAAGAATACGACCGAGGCAAGAAGGCCCTGCCTATCGTAAGAGGCGACTAATAGGTAGGAGTCGAGAGGTGAAGAGTCTATGTGCGTGTGCGTGTATGCGTGTGTGTGTACGTGTGTGAGTGTGTGTGTGTCCGGTTGGCTCGCAGAGATAAGAACACGGCCGTGGCAAGAAGGCCCTGCCTGTCGTAAGAGGCGACTAATGGGAAGGAGTCGAGAGGTGAAGGGTGTATTTGCGTGTGTGTGTGCGTGTGTGCGTGCGTGTGTATGTGAGTGTGTGTGTCCGTTCAGCTTGCAGAGATAAGAATACGACCGAGGCAAGAAGGCCCTGCCTATCGTAAGAGGCGACTAATAGGTAGGAGTCGAGAGGTGAAGAGTCTATGTGCGTGTGCGTGTATGCGTGTGTGTGTACGTGTGTGAGTGTGTGTGTGTATGTGTGTGTGTCCTTTAGGCTTACAGAGATAACAATACGGCCGAGGGAAGAAGGTTCTGCCTGTCTTAAGTGGCGACTAATGGGTAGGAGTCGAGAGGTGAAGAGTGTATGTGTGTGTGTCTGTGTGCGTGCGTGTGTGAGTGTGTATGTATGTGTGTGTGTGAGTGTGTGTGTGTCCGGTCGGCTGGCAGAAATAAGAACACGGCCGTGGCAAGAAGGCCCTGCCTGTCGTAAGAGGCGACTAATGGGTAGGAGTCGAGAGGTGAAGGGCGTATTTGCGCGTGTGTGCGTGCGTGTGTGCGTGCGTGTGTATGTGAGTGTGTGTGTCCGTTCAGCTTGCAGAGATAAGAATACGACCGAGGCAAGAAGGCCCTGCCTGTCGTAAGTGGCGACTAATGGGTAGGAGTCGAGAGGTGAAGAATGTATGTGTGTGTGTGCGTGTGTGCGTGTGTGTGTGAGTTTGTGTGAATGTATGTGTGTGTCCGTTCGGCTCGCAGAGATTAGAATACAACAAAGGCAAGAAGGCCTTGCCTGTCGTAAGTGGCGACTAATGGGTAGGAGTCGAGAGGTGAAAAGTGTATGTGTGTGTGTGTGCGTCTGTGCGTGTGTGTGTGCGTGTGTGAGTGTATGTGTATGTGTGTGTGTCCGTTTGGCTTGCAGAGATAAGAATACGGCCGTGACAAGAAGGCCCTGCCTGTCTTAAGAGGCGACTCATGGATAGGAGTCGAGAGGTAGAAAGTGTGTGCGTGTGTGTGTGCGTGTGTGCGTGCGTTTCTGTGTAAGTGTGTGTATCCGTTCGGCTTGCAAAGATAAGAATACGGCCAGGGTAAGAAAGCCCTGCCTCTCGTAAGAGGCGACTAAAAGGTAGGAGTCGAGAGGTGAAGAGTGTATGTGTGTGTGTGTGTGTGTGTGCGTTTGTGAGTATGTGTGTGTGTTAGTTCGGCCTGCAGAGATAAGAACACGACCGAAGCAAGAAGGCCCTGCCTATCGTAAGAGGCGACTAATAGGTAGGAGTCGAGAGGTGAAGAGTGTATGTGTGTGCGTGTGTGCGTGTGTGTGTGCGTGTGTGCGTGTGTGAGTATGTGTGTGTGTCCCTTCGGCTTGCAGAGATAAGAACACGGCCGAGGCAAGAAGGCCCTGCCTCTCGTAAGAGGCGACTAAAAGGTAGGAGTCGAGAGGTGAAGAGTGTATGTGTGTGTGTGTGTGTGTGTGTGTGTGTGTGTGTGTGTGTGTGTGTGTGTGTGACTGTGTGTGTGTTCGCTCGGCTCGCAGAGATAAGAACACGGCCGTGGCAAGAAAGCCCTGCCTGTCTTAAGAGGCGACTAATGGATAGGAGTCGAGAGGTGGAAAGTGTGTGCGTGTGCGTGTGCGTATGCGTGTGTGCGTGCGTGTGTGTGTAAGTGTGTGTATCCGTTCGGCTTGCAGAGATAAGAATACGGCCGGGGCAAGAAGGCCCTGCCTCTCGTAAGAGGCGACTAAAAGGTAGGAGTCGAGAGGTGAAGAGTGTATGTGTGTGTGTGTGTGTGTGTGTGTGTGTGTGTGTGTGTGACTGTGTGTGTGTTCGCTCGGCTCGCAGAGATAAGGACACGGCCGTGGCAAGAAGGCCCTGCCTGTCGTAAGAGGCGACTAATAGGTAGAAGTCGAGAGGTGAAGAGTGTATGTATGTGTGTGTGTGTGCGTGTGTGAGTATGTGTGTGTGTTAGTTCGGCTTGCAGAGATAAGAACACTGCCGAGGCAAGAAGGCCCTGCCCGTCGTAAGAGGCGACTAATAGGTAGGACCCGAGAGGTAAAAAGTCTATGTGTGTGTGCGTGTATGCGTGTGTGTTTACGTGTGTAAGTGTGTGTGTGTGTATGTATGTGTGTCCTTTAGGCTTACAGAGATAAGAATACGGCCGAGGGAAGAAGGTTCTGCCTGTCTTAAGTGGCGACTAATGGATAGAAGTTGAGAGGTGGAGAGTGATTGCGTGTGCGTGTGTTCCTGTGTGCGTGTGTTTGTGTGTGCGTGTGTGTGTGTGTCCGTTCGGCTTGCAGAGATAAAAACACGGCCGTGGCAAGAAGTCCCTGCCTGTCGTAAGAGGAGAACAATGGGTAGGAGTCGAGAAGTGAAGAGTGTATGTGTGTGTGTGTGTGCGTGTGTGCGTGCGTGTGTGTGTGTGAGTGTGTGTGTGTGTCCGTTCGGCTCGCAGAGATAAGAACACGGCCGTGGCAAGAAGTCCCTGAATGCCGTAAGAGGCGACTAATAGGTAGGAGTCGAGAGGTGAAGAGTCTATGTGTGTGAGCGTGTATGCGTGTGTGTGTACGTGTGTGAGTGTGTGTGTATATGTGTGTGTGTCCGGTTGGCTTACAGAGATAAGAATACGGCCGAGGGAAGTAGGTTCTGCCTATCTTAAGTGGCGACTAATGGATAGAAGTTGAGAGGTAAAGAGTGTGTGCGTGTGCGTGTGTGCGTGTGTTATTGTGTGCGTGTGTTTGTGTGTGCGTGTGTGTGTGTCCGTTCGGCTCGCAGAGATTAGAATACAACAAAGGCAAGAAGGCCTTGCCTGTCGTAAGTGGCGACTAATGGGTAGGAGTCGAGAGGTGAAAAGTGTATGTGTGTGTGTGTGTGCGTCTGTGCGTGTGTGTGTGCGTGTGTGAGTGTGTGTGTATGTGTGTGTGTCCGTTTGGCTTGCAGAGATAAGAATACGGCCGTGACAAGAAGGCCCTGCCTGTCTTAAGAGGCGACTAATGGATAGGAGTCGAGAGGTAGAAAGTGTGTGCGTGTGTGTGTGCGTGTGTGCGTGCGTGTCTGTGTAAGTGTGTGTATCCGTTCGGCTTGCAAAGATAAGAATACGGCCGGGGTAAAAAAGCCCTGCCTCTCGTAAGAGGCGACTAAAAGGTAGGAGTCGAGAGGTGAAGAGTGTATGTGTGTGTGTGTGTGTGTGTGCGTTTGTGAGTATGTGTGTGTGTTAGTTCGGCCTGCAGAGATAAGAACACGACCGAAGCAAGAAGGCCCTGCCTCTCGTAAGAGGCGACTAAAAGGTAGGAGTCGAGAGGTGAAGAGTGTATGTGTGTGTGTGTGTGTGTGTGTGTGTGTGTGTGTGTGTGTGTGTGTGACTGTGTGTGTGATCGCTCGGCTCGCAGAGATAAGAACACGGCCGTGGCAAGAAAGCCCTGCCTGTCTTAAGAGGCGACTAATGGATAGGAGTCGAGAGGTGGAAAGTGTGTGCGTGTGCGTGTGCGTATGCGTGTGTGCGTGCGTGTGTGTGTAAGTGTGTGTATCCGTTCGGCTTGCAGAGATAAGAATACGGCCGGGGCAAGAAGGCCCTGCCTCTCGTAAGAGGCGACTAAAAGGTAGGAGTCGAGAGGTGAAGAGTGTATGTGTGTGTGTGTGTGTGTGTGTGTGTGTGTGTGTGTGTGTGTGTGTGTGTGTGTGTGTGTGACTGTGTGTGTGTTCGCTCGGCTCGCAGAGATAAGAACACGGCCGTGGCAAGAAGGCCCTGCCTGTCGTAAGAGGCGACTAATAGGTAGAAGTCGAGAGGTGAAGAGTGTATGTATGTGTGTGTGTGTGTGCGTGTGTGAGTATGTGTGTGTGTTAGTTCGGCTTGCAGAGATAAGAACACTGCCGAGGCAAGAAGGCCCTGCCCGTCGTAAGAGGCGACTAATAGGTAGGATCCGAGAGGTAAAAAGTCTATGTGTGTGTGCGTGTATGCGTGTGTGTTTACGTGTGTAAGTGTGTGTGTGTGTATGTATGTGTGTCCTTTAGGCTTACAGAGATAAGAATACGGCCGAGGGAAGAAGGTTCTGCCTGTCTTAAGTGGCGACTAATGGATAGAAGTTGAGAGGTGGAGAGTGATTGCGTGTGCGTGTGTTCCTGTGTGCGTGTGTTTGTGTGTGCGTGTGTGTGTGTGTCCGTTCGGCTTGCAGAGATAAAAACACGGCCGTGGCAAGAAGTCCCTGCCTGTCGTAAGAGGAGAACATTGGGTAGGAGTCGAGAAGTGAAGAGTGTGTGTGTGTGTGCGTGTGTGCGTGCGTGTGTGTGTGTGCGTGTGTGTGTGTGTCTGTTCGGCTCGCAGAGATAAGAACACGGCCGTGGCAAGAAGTCCCTGAATGCCGTAAGAGGCGACTAATAGGTAGGAGTCGAGAGGTGAAGAGTCTATGTGTGTGAGCGTGTATGCGTGTGTGTGTACGTGTGTGAGTGTGTGTGTGTATATGTGTGTGTGTCCGGTTGGCTTACAGAGATAAGAATACGGCCGAGGGAAGTAGGTTCTGCCTATCTTAAGTGGCGACTAATGGATAGAAGTTGAGAGGTGGAGAGTGTGTGCGTGTGCGTGTGTGCGTGTGTTATTGTGTGCGTGTGTTTGTGTGTGCGTGTGTGTGTGTCCGTTCGGCTTGCAGAGATAAAAACACGGCCATGGCAAGAAGTCCCTGCCTGTCGTAAGAGGAGAATAATGGATAGGAGTCGAGAGGTGAAGTGTGTATGTGTGTGTGTCTGTGTGCGTGCGTGTGTGAGTGTGTATGTATGTGTGTGTGTGAGTGTGTGTGTGTCCAGTCGGCTCGCAGAGATAAGAACACGGCCGTGGCAAGAAGGCCCTGCCTGTCTTAAGTGGCGACTAATGGGTAGGAGTCGAGAGGTGAAGAGTGTATGTGTGTGTGTGCGTGTGTGCGTGTGTGTTTGAGTGTGTATGAATGTATGTGTGTGTCCGTTCGGCTCGCAGAGATTAGAATACGGCCAAGGCAAGAAGGCCATGCCTGTCGTAAGAGGCCATTAATGGGTACAAGTCGAGAGGTGAAGAGTGTATTTGCGCGTGTGTGTTTGCGTGTGTGCGTTCGTGTGTGTGTGAATGTGTGTGTCCGTTCAGCTTGCAGAGATAAGAAGACGACCGAGGCAAGAAGGCCTTGCCTGTCGTAAGTGGCGACTAATGTGTAGGAGTCGAGAGGTGAAGAGTGTATTTGCGCGTGTGTGTGTGCGTGTGTGCGTGCGTGTGTATGTGAATGTGTGTGTCCGTTCAGCTTGCAGAGATAAGAACACGGCCGTGGCAAGAAGGCCCTGCCTGTCTTAAGTGGCGACTAATGGGTAGGAGTCGAGAGGTGAAGAGTGTATGTGTGTGTGTGTGTGTGTGTGCCTGTGTGCGTGTGTGTGTGAGTGTGTGTGAATGTATGTGTGTGTCCGTTCGGCTCGCAGAGAGTAGAATACGGCCAAGGCAAGAAGGCCATGCCTGTCGTAAGAGGCCATTAATGGGTAGAAGTCGAGAGGTGAAGAGTGTATTTGCGAGTGTGTGTGTGCGTGTGTGCGTGCGTGTGTGTGTGAATGTGTGTGTCCGTTTAGCTTGCAGAGATAAGAATACGACCGAGGAAAGAAGGCCTTGCCTGTCGTAAGTGGCGACTAATGGGTAGGAGTCGAGAGGTGAAGAGTGTATGTGTGTGTGTGTGCGTGTGTGCGTGTGTGTGTGCGTGTGTGAGTGTGTGTGTATGTGTGTGTGTGTCCGCTCGGCTCGCAGAGATAAGAACACGACCGTGGCAAGAAGGCCCTGCCTGTCGTAAGAGGCGACTAATGGGTAGGAGCCGAGAGGTGAAAAGTGTATGTGTGTGTGTGCGTGTGTGCGTGTGTGTGTGCGTTAGTGAGTATGTGTGTGTGTTAGTTCGGCCTGCAGAGATAAGAACACGACCGAAGCAAGAAGGCCCTGCCTATCGTAAGAGGCGACTAATAGGTAGGAGTCTAGAGGTGAAGAATGTATGTGTGTGTGCGTGTGTGCGTGTGTGTGTGCGTGTGTAAGTATGTGTGTGTGTCCGTTCGGCTTGCAGAGATAAGAACACGGCCGAGGCAAGAAGGCCCTGCCTGTCTTAAGATGCGACTAATGGATAGGAGTCGAGAGGTGAAAGTGTGTGCGTGTGCGTGTGCGTGTGTGCGTGCGTGTGTGTGCAAGTGTGTGTATCCGTTCGGCTTGCAGAGATAAGAATACGGCCGGGCCAAGAACGCCATGTCTCTCGTAAGAGGCGACTAAAAGGTAGGAGTCGAGAGGTGAAGAGTGTATGTGTGTGTGTGTGTGTGTGTGTGTGTGACTGTGTGTGTGTGTGTCCGCTCGGCTCGCAGAGATAAGAACACGGCCGTGGCAAGAAGGCCCTGCCTGTCGTAAGAGGCGATTAATGGGTAGGAGTCGAGAGGTGAAGAGTGAATTTGCGCGTGTGTGTGTGCGTGTGTGCGTGCGTGTGTGTGTGAGTGTGTGTGTCCGTTCGGCTAGCAGAGATAAGAACACGGCCGTGGCAAGAAGTCCCTGAATGTCGTAAGAGGCGACTAATAGGTAGGAGTCGAGAGGTGAAGAGTCTATGTATGTGATCGTGTATGCGTGTGTGTGTACGTGTGTGAGTGTGTGTGTATATGTGTGTGTGTCCGTTCGGCTTACAGAGATAAGACTACGGTCGAGGGAAGAAGTTTCTGCCTGTCGTAAGAGGAGAATAATGGATAGGAGTCGAGAGGTGAAGAGTGTATGTGTGTGTCTCTGTGCGTGCGTGTGTGTGTATGTGTGTGTTTGAGTGTGTGTGTGTCCGGTCGGCTCGCAGAGATAAGAACACGGCCGTGGCAAGAAGGCCCTGCCTGTCGTAAGAGGCGACTAATGGGTAGGAGCCGAGAGGTGAAGAGTGTATGTGTGTGTGTGTGTGTGTGTGTCTGCGTATGATTGTGCGTGTGTGAATGTGTGTGTATGTATGTGTGTGTCCGTTCGGCTCGCAGAGAATAGAATACGGCCGAGGCAAGAAGGCCATGCCTGTCGTAAGAGGCGATTAATGGGTAGGAGTCGAGAGGTGAAGCGTGAATTTGCGCGTGTGTGTGTGCGTGTGTGCGTGCGTGTGTGTGTGAGTGTGTGTGTCCGTTCGGCTAGCAGAAATAAGATCACGGCCGTGGCAAGAAGTCCCTGAATGTCGTAAGAGGCGACTAATAGGTAGGAGTCGAGAGGTGAAGAGTCTATGTGTGTGAGCGTGTATGCGTGTGTGTGTACGTGTGTGAGTGTGTGTGTATATGAGTGTGTGGGTCCGTTTGGCTTACAGAGATAAGAATA
>NW_027311885.1:7132500-7160000 GCF_040954645.1 Diabrotica undecimpunctata
GAGGAGAATAATGGATAGGAGTCGAGAGGTGAAGAGTGTATGTGTCTGTGTGCGTGCGTGTGTGAGTGTGTGTGTGTATGTGTGTGTGTGAGTGTGTGTGTGTCCGGTCGGCTCGCAGAGATAAGAATACGGCCGAGGGAAGAAGATTCTGCCTGTCTTAAGTGGCGACTAATGGATAGAAGTCGAGAGGTGGAGAGTGTTTGCGTGTGCGTGTGTGCGTGTGTTCCTGTGTGCGTGTGTTTGTGTGTGCGTGTGTGTGTGTCCGTTCGGCTTGCATAGATAAAAACACGGCCATGGCAAGAAGTCCCTGCCTGTCGTAAGAGGAGAATAATGGATAGGAGTCGAGAGGTGAAGAGTGTATGTGTGTGTGTCTGTGTGCGTGCGTGTGTGAGTGTGTATGTATGTGTGTGTGTGAGTGTGTGTGTGTCCGGTTGGCTCGCAGAGATAAGAACACGGCCGTGGCAAGAAGGCCCTGCCTGTCGTAAGAGGCGACTAATGGGAAGGAGTCGAGAGGTGAAGGGTGTATTTGCGCGTGTGTGTGCGTGTGTGCGTGCGTGTGTATGTGAGTGTGTGTGTCCGTTCAGCTTGCAGAGATAAGAATACGACCGAGGCAAGAAGGCCCTGCCTATCGTAAGAGGCGACTAATAGGTAGGAGTCGAGAGGTGAAGAGTCTATGTGCGTGTGCGTGTATGCGTGTGTGTGTACGTGTGTGAGTGTGTGTGTGTCCGGTTGGCTCGCAGAGATAAGAACACGGCCGTGGCAAGAAGGCCCTGCCTGTCGTAAGAGGCGACTAATGGGAAGGAGTCGAGAGGTGAAGGGTGTATTTGCGTGTGTGTGTGCGTGTGTGCGTGCGTGTGTATGTGAGTGTGTGTGTCCGTTCAGCTTGCAGAGATAAGAATACGACCGAGGCAAGAAGGCCCTGCCTATCGTAAGAGGCGACTAATAGGTAGGAGTCGAGAGGTGAAGAGTCTATGTGCGTGTGCGTGTATGCGTGTGTGTGTACGTGTGTGAGTGTGTGTGTGTATGTGTGTGTGTCCTTTAGGCTTACAGAGATAACAATACGGCCGAGGGAAGAAGGTTCTGCCTGTCTTAAGTGGCGACTAATGGGTAGGAGTCGAGAGGTGAAGAGTGTATGTGTGTGTGTCTGTGTGCGTGCGTGTGTGAGTGTGTATGTATGTGTGTGTGTGAGTGTGTGTGTGTCCGGTCGGCTGGCAGAAATAAGAACACGGCCGTGGCAAGAAGGCCCTGCCTGTCGTAAGAGGCGACTAATGGGTAGGAGTCGAGAGGTGAAGGGCGTATTTGCGCGTGTGTGCGTGCGTGTGTGCGTGCGTGTGTATGTGAGTGTGTGTGTCCGTTCAGCTTGCAGAGATAAGAATACGACCGAGGCAAGAAGGCCCTGCCTGTCGTAAGTGGCGACTAATGGGTAGGAGTCGAGAGGTGAAGAATGTATGTGTGTGTGTGCGTGTGTGCGTGTGTGTGTGAGTTTGTGTGAATGTATGTGTGTGTCCGTTCGGCTCGCAGAGATTAGAATACAACAAAGGCAAGAAGGCCTTGCCTGTCGTAAGTGGCGACTAATGGGTAGGAGTCGAGAGGTGAAAAGTGTATGTGTGTGTGTGTGTGCGTCTGTGCGTGTGTGTGTGCGTGTGTGAGTGTATGTGTATGTGTGTGTGTCCGTTTGGCTTGCAGAGATAAGAATACGGCCGTGACAAGAAGGCCCTGCCTGTCTTAAGAGGCGACTCATGGATAGGAGTCGAGAGGTAGAAAGTGTGTGCGTGTGTGTGTGCGTGTGTGCGTGCGTTTCTGTGTAAGTGTGTGTATCCGTTCGGCTTGCAAAGATAAGAATACGGCCAGGGTAAGAAAGCCCTGCCTCTCGTAAGAGGCGACTAAAAGGTAGGAGTCGAGAGGTGAAGAGTGTATGTGTGTGTGTGTGTGTGTGCGTTTGTGAGTATGTGTGTGTGTTAGTTCGGCCTGCAGAGATAAGAACACGACCGAAGCAAGAAGGCCCTGCCTATCGTAAGAGGCGACTAATAGGTAGGAGTCGAGAGGTGAAGAGTGTATGTGTGTGCGTGTGTGCGTGTGTGTGTGCGTGTGTGCGTGTGTGAGTATGTGTGTGTGTCCCTTCGGCTTGCAGAGATAAGAACACGGCCGAGGCAAGAAGGCCCTGCCTCTCGTAAGAGGCGACTAAAAGGTAGGAGTCGAGAGGTGAAGAGTGTATGTGTGTGTGTGTGTGTGTGTGTGTGTGTGTGTGTGTGTGTGTGACTGTGTGTGTGTTCGCTCGGCTCGCAGAGATAAGAACACGGCCGTGGCAAGAAAGCCCTGCCTGTCTTAAGAGGCGACTAATGGATAGGAGTCGAGAGGTGGAAAGTGTGTGCGTGTGCGTGTGCGTATGCGTGTGTGCGTGCGTGTGTGTGTAAGTGTGTGTATCCGTTCGGCTTGCAGAGATAAGAATACGGCCGGGGCAAGAAGGCCCTGCCTCTCGTAAGAGGCGACTAAAAGGTAGGAGTCGAGAGGTGAAGAGTGTATGTGTGTGTGTGTGTGTGTGTGTGTGTGTGTGTGTGTGTGTGACTGTGTGTGTGTTCGCTCGGCTCGCAGAGATAAGGACACGGCCGTGGCAAGAAGGCCCTGCCTGTCGTAAGAGGCGACTAATAGGTAGAAGTCGAGAGGTGAAGAGTGTATGTATGTGTGTGTGTGTGCGTGTGTGAGTATGTGTGTGTGTTAGTTCGGCTTGCAGAGATAAGAACACTGCCGAGGCAAGAAGGCCCTGCCCGTCGTAAGAGGCGACTAATAGGTAGGACCCGAGAGGTAAAAAGTCTATGTGTGTGTGCGTGTATGCGTGTGTGTTTACGTGTGTAAGTGTGTGTGTGTGTATGTATGTGTGTCCTTTAGGCTTACAGAGATAAGAATACGGCCGAGGGAAGAAGGTTCTGCCTGTCTTAAGTGGCGACTAATGGATAGAAGTTGAGAGGTGGAGAGTGATTGCGTGTGCGTGTGTTCCTGTGTGCGTGTGTTTGTGTGTGCGTGTGTGTGTGTGTCCGTTCGGCTTGCAGAGATAAAAACACGGCCGTGGCAAGAAGTCCCTGCCTGTCGTAAGAGGAGAACAATGGGTAGGAGTCGAGAAGTGAAGAGTGTATGTGTGTGTGTGTGTGCGTGTGTGCGTGCGTGTGTGTGTGTGAGTGTGTGTGTGTGTCCGTTCGGCTCGCAGAGATAAGAACACGGCCGTGGCAAGAAGTCCCTGAATGCCGTAAGAGGCGACTAATAGGTAGGAGTCGAGAGGTGAAGAGTCTATGTGTGTGAGCGTGTATGCGTGTGTGTGTACGTGTGTGAGTGTGTGTGTATATGTGTGTGTGTCCGGTTGGCTTACAGAGATAAGAATACGGCCGAGGGAAGTAGGTTCTGCCTATCTTAAGTGGCGACTAATGGATAGAAGTTGAGAGGTAAAGAGTGTGTGCGTGTGCGTGTGTGCGTGTGTTATTGTGTGCGTGTGTTTGTGTGTGCGTGTGTGTGTGTCCGTTCGCTTGTAGAGATAAAAACACGGCCATGGCAAGAAGTCCCTGCCTGTCGTAAGAGGAGAATAATGGATAGGAGTCGAGAGGTGAAGTGTGTATGTGTGTGTGTCTGTGTGCGTGCGTGTGTGAGTGTGTATGTATGTGTGTGTGAGTGTGTGTGTGTCCAGTCGGCTCGCAGAGATAAGAACACGGCCGTGGCAAGAAGGCCCTGCCTGTCTTAAGTGGCGACTAATGTGTAGGAGTCGAGAGGTGAAGAGTGTATGTGTGTGTGTGCGTGTGTGCGTGTGTGTGTGAGTGTGTATGAATGTATGTGTGTGTCCGTTCGGCTCGCAGAGATTAAAATACGGCCAAGGCAAGAAGGCCATGCCTGTCGTAAGAGGCCATTAATGGGTAGAAGTCGAGAGGTGAAGAGTGTATTTGCGCGTGTGTGTTTGCGTGTGTGCGTTCGTGTGTGTGTGTGAATGTGTGTGTCCGTTCAGCTTGCAGAGATAAGAAGACGACCGAGGCAAGAAGGCCTTGCCTGTCGTAAGTGGCGACTAATGTGTAGGAGTCGAGAGGTGAAGAGTGTATTTGCGCGTGTGTGTGTGAGTAGATAGGGTGTCACTTCAGTTCACTTTTTTCCCCAGATTCTGGGGAAAAACCGCTCGCTACCCTATGGTGAATATGGCAAATTTCCCCAGACCCCTGACACAGATTTCCCCAGATTCGACCTAACCTAACGTAACCTAACCAAACCGAACCTAACCTAACCTAACCTAATTCTTCTTCTTTTACGAATTCTTCTTCTTTTACGCAACATCAATTCTTCTTCTTCTTTTACGCAACATCAATTCTTCTTCTTTTTCTTTTACGCAACGTGAAGATAGCGTCTATTCTTAACCTACGAACGCGTACTGTGTGTGTGTGTGTGTGTGTGTGTGTGTGTGTGTGTGTCTGCTACCCTCTGCTACCCTCTGTGTGTCTCTGTTACCCTCTGCTACCCTCTGGTACGCTCTGTTACCCTCTGTTACCCTCTGCTACCCTCTGCTCCTAATCACCCTCGTTTTTCTTTCACCTTCATAGAGACCAAGAAACGAATACACAAAGTATAAAAATACACAAGTTATACGCCTTTATATTAAGACAGAGACCAAGAAACGAATACAGAAAGTATAAAAATAATTAAAAAAAATACAAGTTTTACATACAACACTGTGATACCTTTATATAAAAAAAAAGACATGTACAAATATTGTTATTTACATTACATTAGTATCCAAAAAGCACGTCTGGATAAGCTTCCTCCATCTTTAGTAAGCGATTAGGATATGCCAACCAAAATCGTCCCTTTTTCACAAACCTAGTGGTTTGACCGTTGCTCAGCTTCTTCTTTTGATTCTTCGTAATAGTGACGTGTGTCACATGATATGGACACAGTTCTAGTTTCGTTCCAATTGTTCATTTGGAATAGTCGTTTACACCTGCAAGGTTTTTCAGATTCACATATTGTATCATAAGACATTATGTCACATAACCAGAGGAATCTAAACGACGCGTGAACGGTAGGAATATCTGAAACAGAATAAAGTGCTGAATTAGGGTATAAGGTACACGTTCATCCATAAGAATCAATGTAAAAAAGTGTGGGATTTAGCGCATTTAGTAAAATTGAGTACATTAGCTGTAAACAACCAAAGTTATATCCTCGGTCGGACGGAAGATTAAATGGTATAACATTATGCTCAAAAGGCCTCTGAAATGTGCAGATTTGTGCTTGTTCTTCCATAAGAATCAATGTAAAAGTGGTGCATTTATCGCTTTTAGTCAACTTGATTACATTAGTTGTAAACAGACAAAAAATCTTGATTACCCCCACCACTTTCATCATTAACACACTCTGAGTAATACCAGCAAGCGTTCATTCATCGAATAACAGTCAAAGCAGACACATCGCCGTATGGCCAATCTTATGAAACAGTACATTCAGTTAAACTTAATTAAGACATGTATTGAGCAAGAATTTATTCGGGCCAACTACGCAGGCGCGTGTTTACCGACTAGTTTAATATTGCATGAAGTCGCAAAACAATATGGAATAACAACAAAGGTCGTAGTAGGTACAAAGTTTTACTCAAATGGAGTTACAATCACACCACATTTCTGGAATGAGCATAATAAAATAATATACGATCCAACAGACGCAATTACAAAACATCATCTACCTCATCAAATAGAATTTACTATGATAAAAGGAATGTTCATGCGTAAAAATGATGAAGACAGAAAAATGGTTGATATATATCACGATTTTAAGAAAAACAGATCGACGGCAGCATATTTTGAGGAGGCTCCGGAATCTCTACTAGAGTTACGTAAAAACATTTTTATTGCTGTAGCACAGATACTAGGAAATAAATAAATAAAAGTAATGTTCTAAAGTAATTGTTTTTTTTTAAACCCATTGTTGAAATGACCTACCTACGAAGAAAATGTTCTATGAAACCTCTAAAAAATATATAAAATAGTACTTACGTTTTTAATTTTTGTAGCCCAAACACAAACAAACACCTTATCGCCAAGGTTCTTGTAGCACAAACACCCACTGTTACTTTTCGTACATGTTGACTGGCACAAACACTCACTGTTACTTTTCGTAAACGTTGACGGGCACAAACAACCGTTGTTACTTTCGCAATGTTGACTGCAGACTGGTAGTACAAAACGTATTCGTTCATTAAATAGACAGGCTGTTATGACGTAACTCACGCTTAAACCATGTTGCGCAATATTTCGTAAGACTATTCATTTATGCATCACATGCCGGGCTTAATTATTAACTAGACCGGAATGTGCACATGTTTCCGGCATTCGTGTGAATATATTTTATCTCACATTAACTAGAATTCCAAAGTGCACGTGTTTCCGGCTATATATCGTGGGAGATGTGTTAAAAGGAAATGTCCAACCGGTAATTCATCGTTGAATGCATACACATTTGGTATATTCGCGTCTATATGACTAAGCCAATTTAAGATGAACATAATCTAGTACCATATAACAATATAAAGTAGAAAATAGTAAAATATATTGTAATATTTTTATTCTTTGTTTAAAGTACAAAGTACAGTAACTAGATGTCCCTAGTACCTTACTGACTAAAACGTTGTTGAAAACAAATAGATACTAATAACCGGGTATATACATGCTACTTAATATTTTAAAATTATTCGCAGCCACGATGTTGAAGGGAATAGACGTATTAGTTTTTATGCTAACGTTCGCAAGCGTGTTTTGCAATGATTTCTCGGAAAAAGACGCTATTGCCTATCTAAATCAATATGAACAGATCGATAATAGTACAGATTTCTCTACTTTGAT
Source organism: Diabrotica undecimpunctata (assembly GCF_040954645.1). Lineage (NCBI taxonomy): Eukaryota > Metazoa > Arthropoda > Insecta > Coleoptera > Chrysomelidae > Diabrotica > Diabrotica undecimpunctata. The sequence goes on from NW_027311885.1 coordinate 7,139,364, forward strand.
AATTAACTTTCAAGAAAAGTATAATTTACCAGTGGATGGTTTGCTTAATAATGCAACAATCAAATTGATGCGTCGTCCGCGTTGTCACCACAGTGATAACGAATTTATAGTGGCTTCTCCATGGCACAAACAACACCTGCGATGGTATTTTCCTCAAAGAACGCCCAAGGCCCAAAAAGACGCAGAAATGGCATTTCAGACGTGGCAAAATGTTTCAACCTTAACATTCACAATGGTTACAAATCCTACGCTAGAGCCACCAGATATAACCATAACTATGGTTAGGGGAACTCATCATTTTAGAGCAAATTGTATGGGAGATGCCGAATGTCCTACTAGATTTGTTGGAGGTGCTGCTTTAGGACATTCATACTTTCCTCATCCCGCAGACACCTGTACAGAGATACATTTAGATATAACGAAGCCCTGGCATTTTGGAAACGACTCTATACCTGAAGGCCGTATAAGTTTTCTTATGGTACTGGTTCATGAAATTGGGCATGCTCTTGGAATCGGTCATAGTGGAACACAAAGTGCTGTCATGTATAGTATGTATCAGCATAAGATTAGTGGTCTACATAAGGATGATATAAACGCAATACAATATCTATGTGGGCCTAACAATACCTATGCTCCAAACCCAAAGTTTACAACAACTAGCTCAACAACAACAACTCGTAAGCAAACGACCCGCTCAAGGTATACAACGGTACATACACCAACAACAACTAGTTCGACAACGTCAAGACCAACAACTAGTTCGACAAGACCAAGGCCTAGTAAGCAACCGAAAAATTTGTGTGATATTGTTCCAGATTTTATGTTTTTAGCCACTGCTCCAGAGTTTTCAAATTACCGATTATATATCGCCCGCGATAAATTTATATGGAAACTAGACTTGAACGAAATGATTATTCCATCTCAGCCTGAACTTCTTGCTGATTATGTTCCTGCAGAATTACGTCAATACACTTTACAACACATTTTTCAAACAACAGCCGGTGATTTGGTTACAATTGTGCCACCAAACAAATATTTCTCAGCATCCTTTCCTAGCATTCAATATATTGATAATTTTACACTTAATATACCCAAGAAGGCCCACATCAATGCTATTTTTCAATCAAATTCCGGGCAATCCTATACATTTTACAACAATATGTCATATATAGAATTTTCTAATGATTTTACTAGCGAGGTAAGAAGAGGCTGGATAAAAGACATATTTCCGGGAATACCTGAAGATATTTCTCTTGCACTTCGATGGATTGATGGCCATATTTACTTTTTCCGTCAAAATACTTACTATAAATTTAATGAATTTACTAGAAAAGTTGTGGCCGCTGGACAATTTAACTGGAATCTATTTGGAGTGCCTTGCCCAAACGAAAATATCTTACAACAATTAAAAACTCTAATATCTAAACTTGTATCTGTATATAATTAAAAAAAAAGTGTAAAAGATGTGTTTTGTATTTACGAGTAATAATAAAAATTGTAAAAAATATATGTTTTTTATTTATCAAATTCCCGGAAGAAGCTAACATTCTATTTACTATGTAACATGTGTTCAAAGCCAAATATTATGTTAGAATTGTAAAGAAAAAGATTTTTAGCTAAACTGCAATATATTTACGACTTAAAATGTTAGATAATAAGTAACAAAAAATATAAGTTTATACAGAATAGTTACAGGGATATGTTAGTCATCGGGATGGATATACACCTATCCAAACATATTTAAGGTATTGGTACTGTTGGACGAGTCCATTTAACTCACAAAATAGGGGAGTTCGCTATGCATACGGCAAACTTTTTTTTTCAATTTCATTTAAATCTATAACACAGATAAGGACAAATAGCAGTTTTATGTAATAATTGAATGTTATGTTATTATTAAGTGATGTGTCTTTAAACAAACTCGCCCTAGTTTTTCAAAATCACTAATATTTGGCACGTTTCAAGGTCAACAAAGAGGTATAAAAGAACGCCCTAATAGAAGCCCTGTTCATTCTGCTGTCAACCTTCAACGAGTACGTCACGCTATAACTTTCACTGTGAACGTTGTGATTTGTTAGTGTCCAGTGTTGTTGTTGTTGTTGTTGTTGTTGTTCTCAAGGCGATCATCATGGTCTGGTCTTTAATTACCACAGGTAAACGTTTTATTTCTAAATTTAACACTTATTTAAATTCGTTTCAATTACGTTATGAAGAGTGCAAAGGTAATTTAAATATTGATTTAGCAAAGATATTAGAAAAAGGTATACAGGATGCTAAAGAAGGAGCCGGCTTTCAAAAAGGGGATAAAATTCGTATAATTGTTCGTAATGAAAATTTTAAACATCCCATATCAACAGGTACTGAAACAGATTTAAATACGGATAATATCTTGGCTCAAATCGAAAACATTGTAACTTCTGACGAGTCGGTTCAAGTCGAAGATACTATATTTGATATACAAATTTTCAAGATACCTAGGGGTAGCGGCCGACATAAAATTATAAATTTGGCAGAGGACCGTCGCACCAAGAAAAGCATTACCCAGATTAAAAATACCGACACTTTATGCGGGGCTCGAGCAGTTATAGTGGGCTTAACATACGTCACAAACGAGATTTTGGGCCACAAATTGATCAAAAGCGATGCTCATAGCATACGTATAGGTCGAAAATTGCAGACTGATTTGGCCGAAAAACTTTGCAACCTGTTGGGCGGTTGTTATAACGATGGCTTTACGTTGGATAATTTTAAGAAGGCAGAGGAGTTATTGGATGTGCAGATAAAGATTATTTGTGCAGAAAATTTCAACACAATCATATACGAGGGCCCCGAAAAAACAGCCAAGATTTATTTGTATAAAAACGGGAATCATTTTGATGTTATAAACAATTTAAAGGGTCTTTACGGTAGTCGTTTTTATTGTGCGAAGTGTGATACCCCTTACAGTCATTACCGTGTACACAAATGCAAGAAAGCACCACTTTGTACGATTTGCAAACATCCCGAGCATGACTTGACTACAAAAAGCAAAGTTTTGTGCAAGGACTGTAACCGTTATTGCTACAACAATGAATGTTTAAGAAACCATACAGAAGCTTGCAAAGAAGTATTTAAATGTGACAAATGTAATAAACTATGCAAGAGAGATAAGGAGCATGTATGCGGTTACTCCATGTGCAGAAACTGTAATACCTTTGTAGAAATAGCTACGCATCAGTGTTACATGATGAAAAAACCAGCCAAAGGAGGAGTTTGTACTGTAGCCTGTACTTGCAATAACAGATCAAGCGTGATAAATTCAGGCTGTAAAGAAAATCACAAACAGTCACAAAGTTGCAAAGACCCTTGTATATGTAACAATCTCTCTGAAGAAAAAATAATGAAATGCTCTTACAACGAAAGATATATTTTCTTTGATTACGAGGCAATGCAGGATACAGGCATTCATGTACCGAATCTTGTAATTGCGCAGGATTTCGGCGGACATAAATTTGTTTTTAAAGACAATGAAGAGTTCTGTAGATGGTTAATTTCCGAGAAACATAGAAATTATACAGCGATAGCCCACAATAGTAAATCATACGATTCATATTTCATTTTAAAATATTGCGTGGAAAACACGACAAAGCCGTACACTATCTACAACGGGTCAAAACTTATGCTTTTGGAAGTCGAGGCTCTTAAACTGAAAATAATAGACAGCTCTAATTTTGTAGCCGGCCCCCTGTCCGGTTTTCCTAAAACTTTTGGTCTGCATGAATTAAAGAAAGGCTATTTTCCTCACTTTTTCAACACTCCTGAAAATACTCACTACGAAGGCTGCTTACCAGATATTGCGTATTATGGACCCAACACAATGAAAACAAAACAAAGATCTGATTTTAAGAAATGGTACGATGAGCATAAAAATGACCACTTTGTGTTACAGAAAGAGCTCCATACCTATTGCGATTCAGATGTTGATATTTTACGACGTGGGTGTTTGGAATTTCGCAAGGAATTTTTAGAAATAGCAAACATAGACCCATTTCAATATCTGACTATTGCCAGTGTGTGTATGGCCATATATAGATCTAAATATCTTCGAACAAACACCATTGGCGTTGTAAAGCAGGAGATAAAGGAGACATATAGCAGGGCATCAATAAAATGGCTCAATCAATTTTCTAACGTCCAACATGCTCTTAATGGCGGAGAAGTGACAATTTGCGGTGCAAAAGTTGATGGTTTCTCGGAAGAGTCAAATACTGTGTACCAGTACCACGGTTGCTTCTGGCATGGCCACCCAGAATGCTTTAAGAACGACACAGTTAACCACGTCAACAATGAGACAATGAGTGACTTGTACGAGAGAACAATAAGACGATCAAAACAAATAAAAGAAGCAGGGTACAACTTGGTAGAAATGTGGGAATGTGAGTGGTTAAAATCCAAAGAATGTAAAAACGCCGCAGATCCTCAACTTATTGAACCCTTAAAGCCTCGTGAAGCATTCTTTGGCGGTAGAACAAACGCCATAAAACTAAACGTGACTGGGAAAAAGCTCAGATACATAGATATTGTATCACTGTATCCAACCGTACAATATTACGATCAATATCCAGTTGGCCACCCTACAAAAATACATGCACCTGAAGTATACGATCCTAATTGGTTTGGTCTAGTACATTGCCAAATACTACCGCCTACTGATTTATACCATCCTGTATTACCTGTCAAAACTGACAAATTAATGTTTCCACTGTGTAATCAATGCGTCTTGGAAGATTGCGAAAATTGTGATCATGATGACTCGGAAAGAATGCTGAGGGGTACATGGACAACTCTAGAAATTAATAAGGCCTTAGAAAAAGGGTATAAAATAATAAAAATTCACGAGGTGTGGCATTTTGAGCAAACATCGACAGATTTGTTCAAGGGATATGTCAAAGATTTTATGAAGATCAAATTAGAAACTAGTCCACATACGTATGCCACAAATGAAGAGTACGCTCGGGCTGTAAAAGAGCAGATGGACATAGAGCTCGATTTATCTAAAATAGCCCCAAATCCCGGTAAACGAGCAGTCGCTAAAATATGCCTAAATAGTCTATGGGGTAAATTTGGCCAAAGAATGAATATGAAACAGACAGAGTATGTTGTGGACATTAAAAGATGGTACGAAGTTTTGATGAACGATAAAATAAATTTAACAAACGTCACATTTATTAATGATAATATAGCACAAGTCTCTTACGATTATAAAGACGTGTTTGTGGAAGACCCAACATATACGAATATTTTTGTGGCATTATTTACGACCAGTAACGCTCGTCTAAGACTGTACGAGATGATTGATAGGCTAGGAGAAGCAGTTGCCTACTTCGACACAGACTCCATTGTTTACATTGATGATGGCCTAAACACTGTCGAAACAGGTGAAATGTTGGGCGATTGGAGTGATGAGTTGCCTGGAGATGACTACATAGTTGAATGGCTCAGTACAGGTCCTAAAAGTTATTTTTACAAAACAGCCAAGGGCAAAGAGGTGACTAAAATCAAAGGTTTCACTTTAAACTACGAAAACAGCCTAGTACTCAATGCCTCCGCCATGAATGACATCATACACGATCCAACCAAAGAAATTAAGCTCACGTATGACCAGATCGGTAGGGATACAGAGACCAAAGATATTGTTACGAGAAAAAGGGTATCAAAGACTTTCAAGATGGCCTACAAGAAACGAAAAATAATACAAAGTGATGACTCATTAATTGACACAACACCTCTTGGCTTTCAAAAATTATAATAATAATATTACGCATTAGACATTGTACCTCATTCTTTATTAGACGCTGTTACAGGAAAGACGTGTTTTGTCTCGCTCATGTTTTCGATAAATTTTGATTTTGTATAAATTAACAATGTCTGATCAATGGTCAATAAATATTATAAATCAGCGAGAAATAAAAAAATTCAACGCTTATCTATGCACTTTTCAAGTTAATTGTGACAACTTTAAAATAGGTGAAGGTTTAGAACAAGACAAAGACTATCTAAAAAACCATTTAGAGACCGCTCTTGAGAATATAAAAAAGCAAGCTGGCTACACAACAGGTGACAAAATCAGAATTGTTGCCTTAAATGATGACTTTAGACACCCGATATCGACAGAAACAAGTTCAAGTGCCAATATGTCAAAGTTATTAGAACAAATTAGCAATATATCGACATCTAACGCTGCTGTCCACCTGAGAAATACAAAATTTGATGTACAAATCTTGAAAATACCTAATCCGAAAAACCACTGATCTTCCTATGATGATGATGATGACGTTAGACACCCGATATCGCCAGAAACAAGTTCAAGTGCCAATATGTCAAAGTTATTAGAACAAATTAGCAATATATCGACATCTAACGCTGCTGTCCACCTGAGAAATACAAAATTTGATGTACAAATCTTGAAAATACCTAATCCGAAAAACAATGATCTTCCCCGGGTATGGTAACTTTCTGCAGTATCAACGATGATGATTATATGAGATAATGGTTCCAAACCCAAGTATCAAGAAAGAAAATATAACAAAAATTATTAATATTGTATAAAGTTGAAAATTATGTACATAAAATAAAAATTATTGTAATCTTTAAAGGTATTAATACAATACATATATAAAAATTGTAAAATTTATGGACACATAAAATACCAAATTGTAATTAGTATTAATAAATATAATAATAAAATATAAAGTTTTTCATTTATAACACATTCTATATTGTTTAGCAAAAAAAAAAATAACGGTCTCAGAATATGCTTTAGAGAGTGTTATATAAAAATTTTAAGAAATAACTGCGTAAACTTAATGCAATATCTTTAAAAAACCTGATTTGCTTGGTACTCAGGGCGTATGCGTCAGCTAGGTGTCAGGTATGCGTCAGGTATGCGTCAGCTAGGTGTCAGGTATGCGTCAGATAGGTGTCAGGTATGCGTCAGATAGGTGTCAGGTATGCGTCAGCTAGGTGTCAGGTATGCGTCAGGTATACGTCAGGTATGCGTCAGGTATGCGTCAGCTAGGTGTCAGGTATGCGTCAGCTAGGTGTCAGATATGCGTCAGGTAGGTGTCAGAGACGTTTTTGCTTTTATTAAAAAGTGTTAGTTCTCTTTATCGCTGGTGATCAGCACGTTATATAGATACGCATCACTTTTTCAAAATCATTTAGTGATTGACAGCTGGTGGAGTAAGACGTGACTATGTTTGAAGAATATGACTATGTGTTTGGCCCCGAGTATGTTGGCGATAGAACATGGAAGCTGGGAGAGACAACTTTAATATTTGAAGAGGATAACATATTAGTAGATGAAGAAAAGTTTCCAGCAACAGACGGTCTTCAGAATTTATTATTTTACAAGTATCCTAAAAACTTTACGCCTCTAGATCATCAAATGTACAAACGAATACTGCAAATAACTGATGTACACAGAGATACGTTGGGAAAACTAAGACACCAAGCTTCACCCGAAAAATATCGTGACATTATTAGACCACTATTTAAAATGACTAAGAACAAGAAGAAGAAGAAGAAGATTCATATGAAAACAGATGGCAAAAAGGGAGTTTTAGATAATAATAATAATAATAACAGCCAGCAAAATACTATTGGTAATCGGATAGCGATAAACAACGATCCACAGAAAAGCTACTCTCCAAGTAGAATAGGTTATCTTTGTAAAGGTGAAATACGATATGTATAATATACATGTATATTATTAATAAATTATGTTAATTTTTCCAGTGTTTTATTTTCGGTGTTTAAAGTTTTTAAATTCATAGCTAAGTTCATTACCGTTTTTTTTTGTTGTTATATATTTTTTACCGAAATTTTCCACTTTACCCTCGTATTTTGTTTTATTTTTATTTTATCAATGTTTTGATAATGTATTTAATCAAAGCATATTTTAATCTTTTTTTTTTTTGTTGATTACATAGCCATATACGAATAATAGTTTGACTACATAGCCATATACGAATAATTGTTCTTTGATTTTTTGTTTATATAAATGACGTTTTTACAAATAAAAGAAAGGAAAGCTATTTGGTTAGTTAAAAACAATGTTCACACTTTAGAGTTTGGACATTATTTTCAACCGTAACAACAGACGGGACGAGAACCCACAGCTTGTGTCTGTCGGGTTAGTGGGAGAGGTTGAATAGGAAAAGTAAGGAAATGTTTAAAGGTTTTTGAGAGATTTCTAGGTATCTTAGGCTAACATTTATATATATATTATAAGTATTTCTGTTTCTTCGTTTCACATAAACTACTTACTCAGTCACTAAGTTCGTCAGTACTTCCTACAGAATCATCTTCGGTATCACTGGCTAGGAAAAACTGAGTAGCTATACCAACAGTATGCACCGTTCCTCCACACGTAAATTTATACGTTGTAGGCATGGCGTGATAACCACAACGGGGGTGAAGCGTTGGTCTAAATACATCGTCTGTAACATTCTTCGTAAATGATGTTTTACATATTTGGCAAAAAAATGTCACCTCAATATTGACTGAGCACTTGGGGTCGGATTTGCACATAAGTGGCTTACAATTGTGAAACATCTTATGGTTTAATGATTATCTTACTCACAATGTTTAAAATACTTAAATACTATGTTTTTAATACACGCTGCTTATTATATCTTATAATAATATATATTTCTTATGTATTCTTATGCCGTTATTTGTTAAAACATAATAGCATTACTGAACAGATAAAGAAATACAGAACCTACTTATCGAATATAAAATTGTTTAAATACTTTTCTCAGTGTAGTAATAGAATTAGCCGTCTTTGTTTGCGAATCCAGGAATATTGCTCTTAATTTGCATGACACATTTTTATCTAAGAATTTTATCTATGAAATGTATAGTTTATTGCAACTGCATCCTGTCTAACAAGCAATTAGAACCGCTGAATAAACTAATATCATCAAACATATGATTCGCAGACCTTAAATGCATCTGGATCATATGTGACTTTCGAATTTCTCATGATATATTTAAACCATACTTGCGGTCAAATATCTAAGACTGCATGTTTTTTTGGTATTCTCTGACTAATTATTCAAAATGCATAAAAAGACGGGATGCTCTATTTTCTGCGACAATTTCTAACCAACTAATAATGGGTAAGTTTACTCTACAAACTTATTAGTCAAGTGTCTTAAATACCTATCTTTTTCCAGAACCGGCAATCAGAAACAGGATAAGGGCGCACCTCACCCCGCACCAGCGAGTAAGTTTTTGTAAAATTTTTATATGTTGATATAGTTAATTACTTGAAACGTATAGGTCTGCTCTTCTTCTGCATAACGTTGAATTTTAGTTAATTTCTACTGTTTTATTTTTATATGTTGATATAGGTAATTACTTGAAACGTATACTGCTATGCCTAGGTCTGCTCTTCTTCTTCTTCTGCATAACGATGTTTTTTTGAATTTTTGTTAATTTCTACTGTTTTATGTTTTATATGTTGATATAGGTAATTACTTGAAACGTATACTGCTATGCCTAGGTCTGCTCTTCTTCTTCTTCTGCATAACGATGTTTTTTTTTGTTAATTTCTACTGTTTTATTTTTATATGTTGATATAGGTAATTACTTGAAACGTATACTGCTATGCCTTGGTCTGCTCTTCTTCTTCTTCTGCATAACGATGTTTTTTTTGTTAATTTCTACTGTTTTATTTTTATATGTTGATATAGGTAATTACTTGAAACGTATACTGCTATGCCTTGGTCTGCTCTGCTTAGGTGTCGCTGTTTTTTTTTTAAATCTGATCGCTACAAAATTTTAGATATATGTATTTTAATCTTGTTTTTTAATCGGTTTTTTTTGTTTTGTTTCAGACCCTACCAATGATCGTGCTGCGGGGCGAGGCTGCCCCGAATGCCGCCACCCCCGCGGATATGGTGCCCCTAGGCACCTATAAAGGGGTGAAGATTTTAGTGGGCGTACGCCAGGCCAGCGTGCTGGTCTGGCTATTAAAAGGTACTTTTGTGTATATATATTTTTAATACTTGTTTTTTTAATATGTTGTGTATTTTTTTTACAGAACAACAATAAAGAGTTGTAAAGAGTTGTTTTATCTTTTAATGTTTTCCTTTTTCCTTCTTTGTTAACCATGCTATCCTTTGTATTGGAAATTTACAAAAAATTATTAAAATATTAATTCAGTTTTCATACAATCTATAGACTAATAATTTTCTGTTATTCTACCTAGTTGTTTTTTATCTGTGCAAATTTTAACCTTTTTTTTCATTCTGTTTTGTACTTTGATTTTTGTTTATATAAATGACATTTTTACAAATAACAAATAAAGGAAAGCTGTTTGGTTAGTTGAAAATAATGTTCACACTTTAGAGTTTGGACATTATTTTCAACCGTAACAACAGACGGGACGAGAACCCACAGCTTGTGTCTGTCGGGTTAGTGGGAGAGGTTGAATAGGAAAAGTAAGGAAATGTTTAAAGGTTTTGGAGAGATTTCTAGGTATCTTAGGCTAACATTTATATATATATTACAAGTATTTCTGTTTCTTCATCTATGTGTGAATGATTCACGGAAATTACTCTGCTAATAAAAACATCTGGAGCCATAACATCATGGGCTTATAAAATAGACGCTTTGGTCATTTAGCATTTGTCGTTCAAACGGTATGGCTGACTATTTAATGTTAGTTTTATTAAACAGTAGTGAGTTCGCAAATGTGACAATCCACCCGGTAGTAATTAATTTTCTGAGTTTTTTTTCACGTGATCGGATTTTTACCTTCTCGTATTGTGTCAACGAGTACGTTTATACGAACGATCTACGTTTACGGCGTGATTTTGTTACGGGGGAAGTGCTCCAAATTCAGTTCGTGGTCGATTCAGTTATCGTCTTAACGATCAATTATATCCATAATACTGGCTTATTAGAACAGCCCATTGATAATTTCTCCACTGCCACCATTGTGCACGTTTTTACTCCTCATCCTCTTCCTTCTCAGCCTTAGTTTTCTCTCGTCCGTAACACTTTCCCTAAATAACAACTAGACTTTTTATTTTCTCGCGATAGCTGCTCTTCCTTCTCAGCCTTAGTTTTCTCTCGTCCGTAACACTTTCCCTAAATAACAACTAGACTTTTTATTTTCTCGCGATAGCTCCTCTTCCTTCTCAGCCTTAGTTTTCTCTCGTCCGTAACACTTTCCCTACATAACAACTAGACTTTTTATTTTCTCGCGATAGCTGCGAAGATATACAAATAAGTGCCCTGTGTAGGATTCTACAGCCTTTCAGATCATTGCAGTAAGGTAAGTTTTTCCACAATTTTCTTTTTTCAATTTTATAAAATTACTGACATGCTGAGTGAAATTTAAAAAAATCTTACCAGCAGCGTTTCTTCTTCTCAGTGTTCGTGTCACTTCATAATTCACCTTCTTTTTTGTTTATATATATATATATATATATATATATATATATATATTGTGATGTGGGTATTAGTTAAAATAGTTAGGTAATGACTGTGAATATTGATTTACACGATTTTATTAAAAGGAAAACCATGTGTTACAATTTAACCTACATCTTACAACAACAAACATATATATTATCTCTATGTCTCTTGTCACCGTTCACTCTCGGTGGACACTGTCATGGTAACTTCGGTGGTATTCAGCCATGGAGTGGTGTGGCTGTTACATCCTCCCCCTTTGCACCACCCTGGCGACTCGCGGGTGGGGCAACAGAGTCTAAGCAGGAATAGAGCTCTACAGGACAGCAATGACAACGTTTTGGTCGGGGTTGTTTACGTCTGGCAATAGGGTCAGGTTCAGGTTCAGCTTCAATTTGAGCAAGGTCATCTCCAACAGGGTGGCCCATTTTGCTATCGTCTAACCCAAGGATCAAAGACTCTGGGCAGGAGACCAGTGGAGCAGGAGGGTCGGCTTCTGAGGATTTCACTGGACGACCTCTTCTACGGAGAGGTTGAACTGGAGCAGGGCACGGATCTTCTGGATCGGCATGGAAAGGCGTCAAGGCTGAGACATGATATTTTCCAGCAGGAACATCCGGAGTGTCGATGTGTGAAACTTCATAGGTTGTAGGGGACAGCATTTTGGTCACCTTGTAGGGTCCGTCACGACGCGGCGCGATTTTCGAAGTTATGGACTTAGACGCGTCACTTAGTGTATGCGAATCGACTAGCACAATATCACCTACTTCGAACGAAACCGAGCGGCGGTGGCAGTCTTTATACTTCTTACGTCTATCTTGGGATTTTTCATGTGTCTCGCGGGCTTCACTAAGAGCTTTACTCAAAGTTATTAGATAGGGCGTGATTTGTGGCACGAAGTTGTCCTTGGCTATGATGCTTCGAAAATCACGATTTGCATCATCAGGAGTTCGTAAATCGCGATCGAACGTGAGGTACGCGGGAGTGAAACCGGTTGAGTCGCACTTCACAGTGTTCATCGCGAACCGTATAGCGGGTAACTTTTCAGACCAAGACGAATGGTCATTATTTGTTAGAATAGCTAACTGAGTTTTAATGTCTCTATTTTTTCGTTCGACGGGGTTAGCTTCCGGGTGGTATACAGGTATAAGGTTCTGTTGGTACCCAAAGCAATGCGCCACTTGCTGCATTACCGCACTCACGAACTGAGTACCGTTGTCACTGACGACTCGACGAGGGATTCCGTATCGTAAGATTATGTTGTCTATGAAACACTTGGCGCAGGCAGCGGCAGTAGCAGATTCTAACGGGAATAATTCTACCCAACGACTAGCAGTGTCTTCCACTACCAGAATCCATGTATAACCTTGAGGAGAGAGGGGCAAAGGCCCAAATAAATCAATAGATAGCACTTCAAACCTCTGGGACTTAACAGGGGTTTGTAGGAGACCAGCGGGTTTGAGGTTAGAGACTTTATAGCGTTGGCACTCAAGACATTTACTTACATGGTCAGAGATAATTTTCTTCATTCCAGGCCAATAGTAGCGTTTTATTATTCTTTGATATGTCTTCTCCACTCCATAATGACCAGCAGTAGCGGAATCATGGTACTCATGCAGTATGTGAGGAATACGTGTACTAGCCGCTACCAATTGGGGCTCTTCTTCATCTACTTCAGGAGTATAACGGTATAATATCCCATTGTTCATGATATATCCTCTTTCTGCCCACCTCTTGAAATCTACACTTGTGTCAGAAGAGGGATCTTCTAAACATCTAATAATCTTGGCAACATCTGGATCATTAAGCTGCTCTTCTCGAACATCAGCAACACTAAGAGTTGGAAAATCTACTCTTACTAGATGAACTTCAGCTATGATGGGAACTTCTGTCATGGGAGGCCTTGATAGAGTATCTGCGATTACATTTTTTCTTCCTGTGATATATTCTATTTTTAGGTCATATGGCATGAGCTCTAAAGCCCATCGAGCTAACCGTCCAGTAGGGGACTTTAAGGTCATTAGCCATTTTAAGGCTTGGTGATCACTTTGCACTATTGTAGTAGCGCCTTCTAAGTATCCTCGAAATTTCTTCACTGCCCAAACCACAGCGAGAGCTTCTCGTTCTGTAGTGCTATAGTTTTGTTCAGCAGGAGTCAGAAGTCTCGAAGCATACTCTACAGGTCGTTCGTTCTCTTTCTCCCCCTGGAGAAGACATGCCCCCAAAGCATAATTTCTAGCATCTGTACGAAGTATATAAGGTAAATTGCAGTCAGCTTGTCGTAGGATTGGGGCGGAACACAATAATTGTTTCAGATATTCAAAGGCCTCTTGTTGTTCTGCTCCCCAGGTCCATTTCACATTTTTCTTGGTTAAATTCGACAAAGGTTTAGCAACATGGGAGAAATTTTCGATGAATCTACGGAACCATGAGCATGTTTGCAGGAATTTTAGCAGTTGAGTAACATTTAGGGGTGGTGGCATGTTTAATATGGCAGATACTTTATTTTTACTTGGCTGGATACCCAAAGGTGAAAGGATGTGTCCGAGATATAGGACTTCCTCACAGGCGAATGAACATTTTGCTCTATTTAGACATAATTTAAATAGGCGCATCCGGTTGAATACTTGTTTCAAATCGTCTATGTGATCAGAGAAGGATGGGGATAATATTATCAGATCATCTAAATAAGCTAGGATATTCAGATTTTGAAGACCAGCACGAAATTTATCAATCATCCTTTGGAAACTAGCGGGACTGTTACACATACCAAAGGGCATGCGTGTGTAACGAAAGGTGCCAAATGGACACACGAAGGCTGTTTTGTCACGATCAGCTGTTCGTACAGAGATTTGATGATAACCATATTTTAAGTCGAGGGTAGTCATAAATCGGGTTTCCTTTGCTGCATGCAAAATATCTTCAATACGTGGCAGAGGGTACTTATCTGCACGTGTTATTGCGTTTAAGCGTCGATAGTCTACTGTTAATCTGATACCTCCATCTCTCTTAGGCACAAGTACCACGGGTGAAGCATATGGGGACTCACACTCTTCGATTATGCCTTGAGCCAAAAGTTTATCTAACTCCTGACGCAGTAATTGCCTTTTGGGCTCTGACATAGGGTAAGGTGGAACAGATATTGGTACATCACCAACCAATACAATGGAGTGTTCAGCATATGGAGTAGGGTCTATATTATATACGAATAAATCAGAATTTTCCTTAACAATGTTGTTAAGATTGGATCTTTCTTCTAAGGATAGAGAAATTCCTTCATCTACTCGTAGTTCTAAATGAGCAAGAGTAACGCTATTGACCTGGCAAGGAGAGCTGACCTGAGCTGGATCTGGAGCAAATGAGTAGGGGATATTAGGGACATCACCATAAAACCATGAGTCATTAGGAATGTCTAGAATGATGTTAGCTTTTCTTAAGAAGTCTGCCCCCAGTAAGGTACGACTATTTGTGTGTGTGGGCACAGAAATTAAGGAAATGCTATGAGAGCGGTTTTGTAAGATAACAACTAAATCAAAGACCAAAACAGTAGTAGAAGTAGTCCTACCATCCGCTAGGGTCATGTCTACACTTTTTGTGGAAAAGGGTACCTCATCCTTCAAGAGGATATCTCTTAGCTGAGAGCCAGCAATACTGCACTGTGCTCCCGAATCAAGATAACAATGACCTACATGACCTTCAATAGTGACCTGAACAATGGGTTTAGTTGATAGGTTTGTAGCAAACTGTTGGTCGACATTAACTGTTTCAGCAAGCATAAATTCAGATACTGCTGAGGATTTACTGGATGATTTGCATTTTGGACAATTACTCTTAATGAATCCAGGAGTCTTACATCCATAACACGAAATCTGATTCGAAGTAGGAAAGGTTGGTTTAGGGCTAGTATGAGAAGTTACTAGAGGAGGATTAGGTTTGGGCTCAACCGAAGATTTTCGAGAATCTGCTTCCCTGGTTCTGGCTGCGGCCAATTTTCGACATTCATCCTTCACGTGACCTGGATTTTTGCAAAAGCTACACCGTACCCGTTTTGATTCGTTTTCGTTTTTAATGTTTATTTCCGGATTTTCATACGATTCTTCAGTTTGCCTCGATTCTTTTAAGAGTTCGCTAAATGTATTGATCTTATCACGTGCTACTTTTTCACGTATTCTCCTATGCAACAAACCGTATACCATATCTAATTGAGTGGCTTCGGTTAATATATCTGCCGGTAACTGAGCTATTATCGCGCGCGCTTTGCATACAAAAATGTCACACGGAGTTTTAGCATCTTGTTCCGTCGAAAACAGTTCCCGATACACTCTGTAGGCTGGTTTTTGAGGTCCAAAAGTCGATCGTAATAAATTAATGGCGCTGGCCCACGTGTTTACCGTATTTTAACACCTTGAAACCACGTGGCGGCGAAACCGTCTAGCAGCATGGGTATACCCTTTAATGCGTTCGCGTCAGATACGTGGGTGCACTCTTTATAGATCTCGACCGCATCTATAAAAGCTTTTACATCAGCCCCCTTTGATCCATCGAAGCGAGAAGCGCATTTTGCTAAACTACCTGAGTCCGAAATAGGCCTTGCTATTGTATTTAATAAGGCTTGAAACTGTTCGCTTGTTAAATTTACCGAAGACATTTCTGCTGATGTTGATTCGCTTGAACTAAAAACCGTCGTCGACCTAAGCGAATAACTGTGTTTATCGTTTGTTGCCGTGATTGCAAGTTTAACACAAAAATAGTAATAAAAATTAAAGGCTTACAGTTTCTGTTGCTTATTTCTTGTAAATACCCTTGAATGGAAGCTTGATATTCCCACAGGATGTTTCTGAATGGCCTAGTGGAAGATTGATATTCCCACAGGATGTTTTGAATGGTCTGTAGTGGAAGATTGATATTCCCACAGGATGTTTTTGGATGGTCTGTGCGGAGTTTCCACAGCAGTCACATACACAGTAGATTTATTGTTGTGAAGCACTAAACTAAGTGAAAATGTCCACTAATCACCTTACAATGGCGGGAGCAAAAACACTTTTTCTGTTCACAATGAAACTTTACGATTTTCACAGTACGAACTACACTTTAAACTATTTTGCCCAAGTTGGGTGCCAGTTGTGATGTGGGTATTAGTTAAAATAGTTAGGTAATGACTCTGAATATTGATTTACACGATTTTATTAAAAGGAAAACCATGTGTTACAATTTAACCTACATCTTACAACAACAAACATATATATTATCTCTATGTCTCTTGTCACCGTTCACTCTCGGTGGACACTGTCATGGTAACTTCGGTGGTATTCAGCCATGGAGTGGTGTGGCTGTTACAATATATATATATATATATATATATATATATATATATATATATATATATATATATATATCTATACACATAAATGTTACCTTTAACAACAATAGACAAAAAATATCGTACTAGTGATTTTATTTTCAAGAATTTTAAAAATTTAATAAAAAGTTAAAAAAAATGAATTAATTGTCAAATTGACGGTCTTCTTGTGGTTAACTGTAAAAAATTTTATTAATAAAAAAACAAGTTCGAAAGGAGCACATAGTTTTTTTAAATCCAGATTATATTTTTTAAATTCAAAATAATAATAATAATAATATTCAATCTTACCTCAATACAGCTGGTTGGCTAAGGCTAGCATACCTATCAGTTCTGCTGCATCTGCAAAATAGTTTTTCAGTTTGTGTTCCATACATAGTTATACACGTTTGTACTTACTTACAACCAGCAAAATCAGGATATACACTCCTCGTTCTAAAAAAAATACAATGAAATATGTGTGTCACTAATACTAGATTTTTTTATCTTAACAAATTACTACAAACATACTTACCAAATACTCCTATAGCTGTAAAGTAAATAAAACTGTATATTTACAATTAACAAAAAATTCAAAAAACGTTTTTACCTTCGATGTTCATGTCTGTAACAAAGAATTAAAAATTAGGTATCGTCTAAATGATATTTTAGTGTTTAACTTACATGTCAAAACATGCGTCGATAGATAACCTGCTAAAGCTACACAACAATTAGTACTTTTTTTTACTATGCTTAGGGCTTACTTACCTATTAACGACACCACATCTACAAAGAATTGAATAAATATCCTCTCTTTTTTTCCCCCCGTTTTATTTATACTTACATCCTAGTATAGCCGACACTGTAAACAAAAAATTATTACTAATAATACTAATAATAATAATCGGTAATCGATTCTTACCTATGGGCATTGTCTCAGCCCTGTTCACTGAAAAAAGTAGTGATTTTCAAGTGATCTAAATTATTAGAGTATACTCACTTAGTTGCTCATCTAAAATCAATATATATATATATATATATATATATATATATATATATATATATATATATATATATATATATATATATATATATATATATATATATATGTAAGTATATTAAGAATGCTTATAGATACTTACAATACATGCCTGGTTCCTCTGAAAAAAGAATATTGATATATATATCAGTATTATAGTTTCTGGTTTTACTATTTACTTACGTGTTAGTACTAACATCATAGCTAGTACGAAGTGTACCAGTACCTGTATCACTAAAAAAATCTAAATTTTAAAAATTGAGGATATAACTGACTGGCCCTTTCTTACCACCGAAAAACACTATTGATTGTATAGGCTTCATTGTAGCAACTATTCAAATTAATAATATTGTTCCCTAGTTATATAGGATAATGTTTGCGGTTTTACTTTTTTTTATTATTTTTATAATGCGTCTAATTGATGATTATACTCTGAGAAAAATGAGAAAATATATAGTTCTAACTTTTTGCATTCCATAGTATGTTATATTTTACGCCTTTAGTCTTATTTCTTGGTATTGCAACAATTATTCTTATTTGTCTGTTATTGCAACATTTTGCATTTTAATATAAAGGCTTATGACTTGTATTTTTTATACTATATGTATTCGTTTATTGGTCTCTGTCTTAATATAAAGGCGTATTTATACTTTGTGTATTCGTTTCTTGGTACGTTTCGTCTATAACATGTATTTTTTTATTTTTATACTTTCTGTATTCGTTTCTTGGTCTCTGTCTTAATATAAAGGCGTATAACTTGTGTATTTTTATACTTTGTGTATTCGTTTCTTGGTAGGTTTCGTCTATAACATGTATTTTTTTTCTATTTTTATACTTTCTGTATTCGTTTCTTGGTCTCTGTCTTAATATAAAGGCGTATAACTTGTGTATTTTTATACTTTGTGTATTCGTTTCTTAGTCTCTGTCTTATTCGTTTCTTAGTCTCTGTCTTAATATAAAGGCTTATAACTTGTGTATTTTTATACTTTGTGTATTCGTTTCTTGGTCTCTGTCTTAATATAAAGGCGTATAACTTGTGTATTTTTATACTTTGTGTATTCGTTTCTTAGTCTCTGTCTTAATATAAAGGCTTATAACTTGTGTATTTTTATACTTTGTGTATTCGTTTCTTGGTCTCTATGAAGGTGAAAGAAAAACGAGGGTGATTAGGAGCAGAGGGTAGCAGAGGGTAACAGAGGGTAACAGAGCGTACCAGAGGGTAGCAGAGGGTAACAGAGACACACAGAGGGTAGCAGAGGGTAGCAGACACACACACACACACACACACACACACACACAGTACGCGCTTCGTAGGTTAAGAATAGACGCTATCTTCACGTTGCGTAAAAGAAAAAGAAGAAGAATTGATGTTGCGTAAAAGAAGAAGAAGAATTGATGTTGCGTAAAAGAAGAAGAATTGAAGCTATCTTCACGTTTAGGTTTGGTTAGGTTACGTTAGGTTTGGTTAGGCTACGTTAGGTTAGGTCATACGTAAAAGAAGAAGAATTCGTAAAAGAAGAAAAATTAGGTTAGGTTAGGTTAGGTTCGGTTTGGTTAGGTTACGTTAGGTTAGGTCGAATCTGGGGAAATCTGTGTCAGGGGTCTGGGGAAATTTGCCATATTCACCATAGGGTAGCGAGCGGTTTTTCCCCAGAATCTGGGGAAAAAAGTGAACTGAAGTGACACCCTATCTACTTGTGTGCGTGTGTGCGTGCGTGTGTATGTGAATGTGTGTGTCCGTTCAGCTTGCAGAGATAAGAACACGGCCGTGGCAAGAAGGCCCTGCCTGTCGTAAGTGGCGACTAATGGGTAGAAGTCGAGAGGTGAAGAGTGTATGTGTGTGTGTGCGTGTGTGCGTGTGTGTGTGAGTGTGTGTGAATGTATGTGTGTGTCCGTTCGGCTCGCAGAGAGTAGAATACGGCCAAGGCAAGAAGGCCATGCCTGTCGTAAGAGGCCATTAATGGGTAGAAGTCGAGAGTTGAAGAGTGTATTTGCGAGTGTGTGTGTGCGTGTGTGCGTGCGTGTATGTGTGAATGTGTGTGTCCGTTTAGCTTGCAGAGATAAGAATACGACCGAGGCAAGAAGGCCTTGCCTGTCGTAAGTGGCGACTAATGGGTAGGAGTCGAGAGGTGAAGAGTGTATGTGTGTGTGTGTGTGTGCGTGTGTGCGTGTGTGTGTGCGTGTGTGAGTGTGTGTGTATGTGTATGTGTGTCCGTTTGGCTTGCAGAGATAAGAATACGGCCGTGGCAAGAAGGCCCTGCCTGTCTTAAGAGGCGACTAATGGATAGGAGTCGAGAGGTGGAAAGTGTGTGCGTGTGTGTGTGCGTGTGTGCGTGCGTGTCTGTGTAAGAGTGTGTATCCGTTCGGCTTGCAGAGATAAGAATACGGCCGGGGTAAGAACGCCCTGCCTCTCGTAAGAGGCGACTAAAAGGTAGGAGTCGAGAGGTGAAGAGTGTATGTGTGTGTGTGTGTGTGTGTGTGTGTGTGTGTGTGTGTGTGTGTGTGTGACTGTGTGTGTGTGTCCGCTCGGCTCGCAGAGATAAGAACACGGCCGTGGCAAGAAGGCCCTGCCTGTCGTAAGAGGCGACTAATGGGTAGGAGTCGAGAGGTGAAAAGTGTATGTGTGTGTGTGCGTGTGTGCGTGTGTGTATGCGTTAGTGAGTATGTGTGTGTGTGTTAGTTCGGCCTGCAGAGATAAGAACACGACCGAAGCAAGAAGGCCCTGCCTATCGTAAGAGGCGACTAATAGGTAGGAGTCGAGAGGTGAAGAATGTATGTGTGTGTGCGTGTG
>NW_027311885.1:7162500-7192500 GCF_040954645.1 Diabrotica undecimpunctata
TCGGCTTGCAGAGATAAAAATACGGCCAGGGCAAGAAGGCCCTGCCTCTCGTAAGAGGCGACAAAAAGGTAGGAGTCGAGAGGTGAAGAGTGTATATGTGTGTGTGTGTGTGTCTGCGTATGTTTGTGCGTGTGTGCGTGCGTGTGTGTGTAAGTGTGTGTGTCCGCTCAGCTCGCAGAGATAAGAACACGGCCGTGGCAAGAAGGCCCTGCCTGTCGTAAGAGGCGACTAATGGGTAGGAGTCGAGAGGTGAAGAGAGTATGTGTGTGTGTGTGTGTGTGTCTGCGTATGTGTGTGCGTGTGTGTGTGTGTCCGTTCGGCTTGCAGAGATAAAAACACGGCCGTGTCAAGAAGTCCCTGCCTGTCGTAAGAGGAGAATAATGGGTAGGAGTCGAGAGGTGAAGAGTGTATGTGTGTGTATGTGTGCGTGTGTGCGTGCGTGTGTGTGTGAGTGTGTGTGTGTGTATGTTCGGCTCGCAGAGATAAGAACACGGCCGTGGCAAGAAGTCCCTGAATTTCGTAAGAGGCGGCTAATGGGTAGGAGTCGAGAGGTGAAGAGTCTATGTGTATGAGCGTGTATGCGTATGTGTGTACGTGTGTGAGTGTGTGTGTGTGTGTGTGTATGTGTGTGTGTCCCTTCATCTCGCAGAGATAAGAAAACAGCCGTGGTAAGAAGGCCATGCAAATCGTACGGGGCGACTAATAGGTAGGAGTTGAGAGGTGATGAGTGTATGTGTGCGTGCGTGTGTGCGTGTGTGTGTGTGTGAGTGTGTGTGTATGTGTGTGTGTCCCTTCGGCTCGCAGAAATAAGAAAACAGCGGTGGCAAGAAGGCCATGCCTGTCGTAAGAGGCGACTAATGGGTAGGAGTAGAGAGGTGAAGAATGTATGTGTCTGTGTGTGCGTGTGCAAGTGTGTGTTTGTATGTATGTGTGTGTCCGTTCGGCTTGCAGAGATAAGAATACGGCCGAGGAAAGAAGGTTCTGCCTGTCTTAAGAGGCGACTAATGGATAGAAGTCGAGAGGTGGAGAGTGTGTGCGTGTGCGTGTGTGCGTGTGTTCCTGTGTGCGTGTGTTTGTGTGTGCGTGTGTGTGTTTGTCTGTTCGGCTTGCAGAGATAAAAACACGGCCGTGGCAAGAAGTCCCTGCCTGTCGTAAGAGAAGAATAATGGATAGGAGTCGAGAGGTGAAGAGTCTATGTGTGTGTGTGTGTGTGCGTGTATGCGTGCGTGTGTAAGTGTGTGTGTATGTGTGTGTGTGAGTGTGTGTAGGTGTGAGTGTGTGTGTGTCCTGTCGGCTCGCAGAGATAAGAACACGGCCGTGGCAAGAAGGCCATGCCTGTCGTAAGAGGCGACTAATGGGTAGGAGTCGAGAGGTGAAGAGTGTATGTGTGTGTCTGTGTGCGTGTGTGCGTGCGTGTGTGAGTGTGTGAGTGTGTGTGTATTTATGTGTGTGTCCGTTCGGCTCGCAAAGATTAGAATACAGCCGAGGCAAGAAGACCATGCCTGTC
Organism: Diabrotica undecimpunctata; assembly: GCF_040954645.1. Taxonomy (NCBI): domain Eukaryota; kingdom Metazoa; phylum Arthropoda; class Insecta; order Coleoptera; family Chrysomelidae; genus Diabrotica; species Diabrotica undecimpunctata. Next base: position 7,164,008 of record NW_027311885.1, read on the forward strand.
GTAAGAGGCTATTAATGGGTAGGAGTCGAGAGGTGAAGAGTGTATTTGCGCGTGTGTGTTTGCGTGTGTGCGTGCGTGTGTGTGTGAGGGTGTGTGTCCGTTCAGTTTACAGAGATAAGAATACGGCCGAGGCAAGAAGGCCCTGCCTGTCGTAAGTGGCGACTAATGGGTAGGAGTCGAGAGGTGAAGAGTGTATGTGTGTGTGTGTATGTGTGTGTGCATGTGTGCGTGTGTGTGTGCGTGTGTGAGTGTGTCTGTATGGGTGTGTGGTGTGTGTCCGTTTGGCTTGCAGAGATAAGAATACGGCCGTGGCAAGAAGGCCCTGCCTGTCGTAAGAGGCGACTAATGGGTAGGAGTCGAGAGGTGAAGAGTGTATGTGTGTGTCTGTGTGCGTGTGTGCGTGCGTGTGTGAGTGTGTGAGTGTGTGTGTATTTATGTGTGTGTCCGTTCGGCTCGCAAAGATTAGAATACAGCCGAGGCAAGAAGACCATGCCTGTCGTAAGAGGCTATTAATGGGTAGGAGTCGAGAGGTGAAGAGTGTATTTGCGCGTGTGTGTTTGCGTGTGTGCGTGCGTGTGTGTGTGAGGGTGTGTGTCCGTTCAGTTTACAGAGATAAGAATACGGCCGAGGCAAGAAGGCCCTGCCTCTCGTAAGAGGCGACTAAAAGGTAGGAGTCGAGAGGTGAAGAGTGTATGTGTGTGTGTGTGACTGTGTGTGTGTGTGTCCGCTCGGCTCGTAGAGATAAGAATACGGCCGTTGCAAGAAGGCCCTGCCTGTCTTAAGAGGCGACTAATGGATAGGAGTCGAGAGGTGGAAAGTGTGTGCGTGTGCGTGTGTGCGTGCGTGTGTGTGTAATTGTGTGTATCCGTTCGGCTTGCAGAGATAAAAATACGGCCAGGGCAAGAAGGCCCTGCCTCTCGTAAGAGGCGACAAAAAGGTAGGAGTCGAGAGGTGAAGAGTGTATATGTGTGTGTGTGTGTGTGTCTGCGTATGTTTGTGCGTGTGTGCGTGCGTGTGTGTGTAAGTGTGTGTGTCCGCTCAGCTCGCAGAGATAAGAACACGGCCGTGGCAAGAAGGCCCTGCCTGTCGTAAGAGGCGACTAATGGGTAGGAGTCGAGAGGTGAAGAGAGTATGTGTGTGTGTGTGTGTGTGTGTCTGCGTATGTGTGTGCGTGTGTGTGTGTGTCCGTTCGGCTTGCAGAGATAAAAACACGGCCGTGTCAAGAAGTCCCTGCCTGTCGTAAGAGGAGAATAATGGGTAGGAGTCGAGAGGTGAAGAGTGTATGTGTGTGTATGTGTGCGTGTGTGCGTGCGTGTGTGTGTGAGTGTGTGTGTGTGTATGTTCGGCTCGCAGAGATAAGAACACGGCCGTGGCAAGAAGTCCCTGAATGTCGTAAGAGGCGGCTAATGGGTAGGAGTCGAGAGGTGAAGAGTCTATGTGTATGAGCGTGTATGCGTATGTGTGTACGTGTGTGAGTGTGTGTGTGTGTGTGTATGTGTGTGTGTCCCTTCATCTCGCAGAGATAAGAAAACAGCCGTGGTAAGAAGGCCATGCAAATCGTACGGGGCGACTAATAGGTAGGAGTTGAGAGGTGATGAGTGTATGTGTGCGTGCGTGTGTGCGTGTGTGTGTGTGTGAGTGTGTGTGTATGTGTGTGTGTCCCTTCGGCTCGCAGAAATAAGAAAACAGCGGTGGCAAGAAGGCCATGCCTGTCGTAAGAGGCGACTAATGGGTAGGAGTAGAGAGGTGAAGAATGTATGTGTCTGTGTGTGCGTGTGCAAGTGTGTGTTTGTATGTATGTGTGTGTCCGTTCGGCTTGCAGAGATAAGAATACGGCCGAGGAAAGAAGGTTCTGCCTGTCTTAAGAGGCGACTAATGGATAGAAGTCGAGAGGTGGAGAGTGTGTGCGTGTGCGTGTGTGCGTGTGTTCCTGTGTGCGTGTGTTTGTGTGTGCGTGTGTGTGTTTGTCTGTTCGGCTTGCAGAGATAAAAACACGGCCGTGGCAAGAAGTCCCTGCCTGTCGTAAGAGAAGAATAATGGATAGGAGTCGAGAGGTGAAGAGTCTATGTGTGTGTGTGTGTGTGCGTGTATGCGTGCGTGTGTAAGTGTGTGTGTATGTGTGTGTGTGAGTGTGTGTAGGTGTGAGTGTGTGTGTGTCCTGTCGGCTCGCAGAGATAAGAACACGGCCGTGGCAAGAAGGCCATGCCTGTCGTAAGAGGCGACTAATGGGTAGGAGTCGAGAGGTGAAGAGTGTATGTGTGTGTCTGTGTGCGTGTGTGCGTGCGTGTGTGAGTGTGTGAGTGTGTGTGTATTTATGTGTGTGTCCGTTCGGCTCGCAAAGATTAGAATACAGCCGAGGCAAGAAGACCATGCCTGTCGTAAGAGGCTATTAATGGGTAGGAGTCGAGAGGTGAAGAGTGTATTTGCGCGTGTGTGTTTGCGTGTGTGCGTGCGTGTGTGTGTGAGGGTGTGTGTCCGTTCAGTTTACAGAGATAAGAATACGGCCGAGGCAAGAAGGCCCTGCCTGTCGTAAGTGGCGACTAATGGGTAGGAGTCGAGAGGTGAAGAGTGTATGTGTGTGTGTGTATGTGTGTGTGCATGTGTGCGTGTGTGTGTGCGTGTGTGAGTGTGTCTGTATGGGTGTGTGGTGTGTGTCCGTTTGGCTTGCAGAGATAAGAATACGGCCGTGGCAAGAAGGCCCTGCCTGTCGTAAGAGGCGACTAATGGGTAGGAGTCGAGAGGTGAAGAGTGTATGTGTGTGTCTGTGTGCGTGTGTGCGTGCGTGTGTGAGTGTGTGAGTGTGTGTGTATTTATGTGTGTGTCCGTTCGGCTCGCAAAGATTAGAATACAGCCGAGGCAAGAAGACCATGCCTGTCGTAAGAGGCTATTAATGGGTAGGAGTCGAGAGGTGAAGAGTGTATTTGCGCGTGTGTGTTTGCGTGTGTGCGTGCGTGTGTGTGTGAGGGTGTGTGTCCGTTCAGTTTACAGAGATAAGAATACGGCCGAGGCAAGAAGGCCCTGCCTGTCGTAAGAGGCGACTAATGGATAGGAGTCGAGAGGTGAAGAGTCTGTGTGTGTGTGTGCGTGTATGCGTGTGTGTGTACGTGTGTGAGTGTGTGTTTGTATGTGTGTGTGTCTGTTCGGCTTGCAGAGATAAGAATATGGCCGAGGGAAGTAGGTTCTGCCTGCATTAAGTGGCGACTAATGGATAGAAGTCGAGAGGTGGAGAGTGTGTGCGTGTGCCTGTGTGCGTGTGTTTGTGTGTGCGTGTGTGTGTGTGTCCGTTCGGCTTGCAGAGATAAAAACACGGCCGTGGCAAGAAGTCCCTGCCTGTCGTAAGAAGAGAATAATGGGTAGGAGTCGAGAGGTGAGGAGTGTATGTGTGTGTGTGCGTGTGTGCGTGCGTGTGTGTGAGTGTGTGTGTGTCCGTTCGGCTCGCAGAGATAAGAACACTACCGTGGCAAGAAGTCCCTGAATGTCGTAAGAGGCGACTAATGGGTAGGAGTCGAGAGGTGAAAAGTCTATGTGTGTGTGCGTGTATGCGTGTGTGTGTATGTGTGTGAGTGTGTGTGTGTATGTGTATGTGTCCGTTCGGTTTCAGAGATAGGAACACGGCCGTAGCAAGCAGGCCCTGCCTGTCGTAAGAGGCGACTAATATGTAGGAGTCGAGAAGTGAAGAGTGTATTTGTGTGTGTGTGCGTGTGTAAGTGTGTGTGTGTGTGTCCGTTCGATGTGCAAAAATAAGAACACGGCCGTGGCAAGAAGTCCCTGCCTGTCGAAAGAGGAGAATAATGGGTAGGAGTCGAGAGGTAAAGAGTGAATGTGTGTGTGTGTGTGTCTGTGTGCGTGTGTGCGTGCGTGTGAGTGTGTTTGTATGTGTGTGTGTGTGAGTGTGTGTGTGTCCGGTCGGCTCGCAGAGATTAGAACACGGCCGTGGCAAGAAGGCCCTGCCTATCGTAAGAGGCGACTAATGGGTAGGAGTCAAGAGGTGACGAGTGTATGTGTGTGTGTGTGTGTGTGTGTGTGTGTGTGTGTGTCTGCGTATGTTTGTGCCTGTGTAAGTGTGTGTGTATGTATGTGTGTGTCCGTTCGGCTCGCAGAGATTAGAATACGGCCGAGGCAAGAAGGCCATGCCTGTCGTAAGAGGCGATTAATAGGTAGGAGTCGAGTGGTGAAGAGTGTATTTGCGCGTGTGTGTGTGCGTGTGTATGTGTGTGTGTCTGTTCGGCTTCCAAAGATAAGAATACGGCCGAGGAAAGAAGGTTCTGCCTGTCTTAAGTGGCGACTAATGGATAGAAGTCGAGAGGTGGAGAGTGTGTGCGTGTGCGTGTGTGCGTGTGTTCCTGTGTGCGTGTGTTCGTGTGTGCGTGTGTGTGTGTCCGTTCGGGTAGCAGAGAGAAAAACACGGCCGTGGCAAGAAGTCCCTGCCTGTCGTAAGAGGAGAATAATGGGTAGGAGTCGAGAGGTGTAGAGTGTGTGCGTGTGCGTGTGTGCGTGTGTTCCTGTGTGCGTGTGTTTGTGTGTGCCTGTGTGTGTGTGTGTGTCCGTTCGACTTGCAGAGATAAGAACACGGCCGTGACAAAAATTCCCTGCCTGTCGTAAGAGGCGACTGATATGTAGGAGTCGAGAGGTGAAGAGTGTATTTGTGTGTGTGTGTGTGTGTGCGTGTGTGCGTGTGTGTGTGTGTCCGTTTGGCTCGAAGAGATAAGCACACGGCCGTGGCAAGAAGTTCCTGCCTGTCGTAAGAGGCGACTAATGAATAGGAGTCGAGAGATGAAGAGTGTATGTGTGTGTGTGTGTGTGTGCGTGTGTTTGTGCGTGTATGAGTGTGTGTGTGTGTATGGGTGTGTCTGTTTGACTTGCAGAGATAAGAATACGGCCGAGGCAAGAAGGCACTGCCTCTTGTAAGGGGCGACTAATAGGTAGGAGTCGCGAGGTGAATAGTGTATGTGTGTGTGTGCGTGTGTGCGTGTGTGTGTGTTTGTGCGTGTGTGAGTGTGTGTGTGTGTGTGTGCGTGCGTGTGTGGGTGAGTGTGTGTGTGTGTCCGTTCGGCTCGCAGAGATAAGAACACGGCCGTGGCAAGAAGTCCCTGAATGTCGTAAGAGGCGACTAATGGGTAGGAGTCGAGAGGTGAAGAGTCTATGTGTGTGTGCGTGTATGCGTGTGTGTGTACGTGTGTGAGTGTGTGTGTGTATGTGTGTGTGTCCGTTCGGCTTGCAGAGATAAGAATACGGCCGAGGGAAGAAGGTTCTGCCTGTCTTAATAGGCGACTAATGGATAGAAAACGAGAGGTGTAGAGTGTGTGCGTGTGCGTGTGTGCGTGTGTTCCTGTGTGCGTGTGTTTGTGTGTGCCTGTGTGTGTGTGTGTCCGTTCGACTTGCAGAGATAAGAACACGGCCGTGGCAAAAAGTCCCTGCCTGTCGTAAGAGGCGACTGATATGTAGGAGTCGAGGGGTGAAGAGTGTATTTGTGTGTGTGTGTGTGTGTGTGCGTGTGTGCGTGTGTGCGTGTGTGTGTGCGTGTGTGCGTGTGTGTGTGTGTCCGTTTGGCTCGAAGAGATAAGAACACGGCCGTGGCAAGAAGTTCCTGCCTGTCGTAAGAGGCGACTAATGAATAGGAGTCGAGAGATGAAGAGTGTATATGTGTGTGTGTGTGCGTGTGTTTGTGCGTGTGTGAGTGTGTGTGTGTGTATGGATGTGTCCGTTTGGCTTGCAGAGATAAGAATACCGCCGAGGCAAGAAGGCACTGCCTCTTGTAAGGGGCGACTAATAGGTAGGAGTCGCGAGGTGAATAGTGTATGTGTGTGTGTGCGTGTGTGCGTATGTGTGTGTTTGTGCATGTGTGAGTGTGTGTGTGTGTGTGTATGGGTGTGTCCGTTTGGCTCGCAGAGAATAGAATACGGCCGAGGCAAGAAGGCCATGCCTGTCGTGAGAAGGGACTAATGGGTAGGAGTCGAGAGATGAAGAGTGTATTTGTGTGTGTGTGAGTGTGTGTGTATGTGTGTGTGTGTCCTGTTGGCTTGCAGAGATAAGAATACGGTCGTGGCAAGAAGGCCCTGCCTGTCGTAAGTGGCGACTAATGGGTAGGAGTCGAGAGGTGAAGAGTGTATGTGTGTGTGTGTGCGTGTGTGCGTGTGTGTGCGTGTGTTAGTGTGTGTGTATGTGTGTGTGTCCGTTTGGCTTAGGTAGATAAGAATACGGCCGAGGCAAGAAGGCCCTGCCGCTTGTAAGGGGCGACTAATAGGTAGGAGTCGAGAGATGAAGAGTGTATGTGTGTGTGCGTGTGTGCGTGTGTGTGTGCGTGTGTGAGTATGTGTGTGTGTCCGTTCGGCTTGCAGAGATAAGAACACGGCCGAGGAAAGAAGGCCCTGCCTGTCGTAAGAGGCAACTAATGGGTAGGAGTCGAGAGCTGAAGACTGTATGTGTGTGTGTGCGTGTGTGCGTGTGTGTGTGCGTGTGTGAGTGTGTGTGTGTGTATGTGTGTGTGTCCGTTTGACTTGCAGAGATAAGAATACGGCCAAGGCAAGAAGGCCCTGCCTCTTGTAAGGGGCGACTAATAGGTAGGAATCGAGAGGTGAAGAGTGTATGTGTGTGTGCGTGTGTGCGTGTGTGTGTGTGTGTGTGAGTGTATGTGTGTGTGCGTGTTTGCGTGCGTGTGTGCGTGTGTGCGTGTGTGTGTGTCTGTGAGTGTGTGTGTGTGTGTATGTGTGTGTGTGTCCCTTCGGCTCGCAGAGATAAGAAAACAGCGGTGGCAAGAATGCCATGCCTGTCGTAAGAGGCGACTAATGGGTAGGAGTCGAGAGGTGAAGAGTGTATGTCTGTGTGCGTGTGTGCGTGTGTGTGTGTTTGTGCGTATGTGAGTGTGTGTGTGGGTGTGTGTGTTCGTTTGGCTTGCAGAGATAAGAATACGGCCGTGGCAAGAAGGCCATGCTTGTTGTAAGGAGCGACCAATTGGTAGGAGTCGAGAGATGAAGAGTGTATGTGTGTGTGTGTTTGTTCGTTTGTGTGTGCGTGTGTAAGTCTGTGTGTATGTATGTAAGTGTCCGTTCGGCTCGCAGAGATTAGAATACGGTCGAGGCAAGAAGGATATGCCTGTCGTAAGAGGCGGCTAATGGGTAGGAGTCGAGAGGTGAAGAGTGTATGTGTGTGTGTGTGTGCTTCTAGGCGTGTGTTTGTGCGTGTGTAAGTGTGTGTGTGTGCGTGTGTGCGTGCGTGTGTGTGTGAGTGTGTGTATCCGTTCTGCTTGCAGAGATAAGAATACGGGCGGGGCAGGAAGGCATTGCCTCTCTTAAGAGGCGACTAAAAGTAAGAAGTCGAGAGGTGAAGAGTATATGTGTGTGTGTGTGTGTGTGTGACTGTGTGTGTGTCCGCTCGGCTCGCAGAGATAGGAATACGGCCGTGGCAAAAAGCCCTGCCTGTCTTAAGAGGCGACTAATGGATAGGGTCGAGAGGTGGAAAGTGTGTGCGTGTGCGTGTGCATGTGCGTGTGTGTGCGTGTGTGCGTGCGTGTATGTGTGAGTGTGTGTGTCCGTTCGGCTCGCAGAGATAAGAACACGGCCGTGGCAAGAAGTCCCTGAATGTCGTAAGAGGCGACTAATGGGTAGGAGTCGAGAGGTGAAGAGTCTATGTGTGTGTGCGTGTATGCGTGTGTGTGTACGTGTGTGAGTGTGTGTGTGTATGTGTGTGTGTCCGTTCGGCTTGCAGAGATAAGAATACGGCCGAGGGAAGAAGGTTCTGCCTGTCTTAATAGGCGACTAATGGATAGAAAACGAGAGGTGTAGAGTGTGTGCGTGTGCGTGTGTGCGTGTGTTCCTGTGTGCGTGTGTTTGTGTGTGTGCCTGTGTGTGTGTGTGTCCGTTCGACTTGCAGAGATAAGAACACGGCCGTGGCAAAAAGTCCCTGCCTGTCGTAAGAGGCGACTGATATGTAGGAGTCGAGGGGTGAAGAGTGTATTTGTGTGTGTGTGTGTGTGTGCGTGTGTGCGTGTGTGTGTGCGTGTGTGCGTGTGTGTGTGTGTCCGTTTGGCTCGAAGAGATAAGAACACGGCCGTGGCAAGAAGTTCCTGCCTGTCGTAAGAGGCGACTAATGAATAGGAGTCGAGAGATGAAGAGTGTATATGTGTGTGTGTGTGCGTGTGTTTGTGCGTGTGTGAGTGTGTGTGTGTGTATGGGTGTGTCCGTTTGGCTTGCAGAGATAAGAATACGGCCGAGGCAAGAAGGCACTGCCTCTTGTAAGGGGCGACTAATAGGTAGGAGTCGCGAGGTGAATAGTGTATGTGTGTGTGTGCGTGTGTGCGTATGTGTGTGTTTGTGCATGTGTGAGTGTGTGTGTGTGTGTGTATGGGTGTGTCCGTTTGGCTCGCAGAGAATAGAATACGGCCGAGGCAAGAAGGCCATGCCTGTCGTGAGAAGGGACTAATGGGTAGGAGTCGAGAGATGAAGAGTGTATTTGTGTGTGTGTGAGTGTGTGTGTATGTGTGTGTGTGTCCTGTTGGCTTGCAGAGATAAGAATACGGTCGTGGCAAGAAGGCCCTGCCTGTCGTAAGTGGCGACTAATGGGTAGGAGTCGAGAGGTGAAGAGTGTATGTGTGTGTGTGTGTGCGTGTGTGCGTGTGTGTGCGTGTGTTAGTGTGTGTGTATGTGTGTGTGTCCGTTTGGCTTAGGTAGATAAGAATACGGCCGAGGCAAGAAGGCCCTGCCGCTTGTAAGGGGCGACTAATAGGTAGGAGTCGAGAGATGAAGAGTGTATGTGTGTGTGCGTGTGTGCGTGTGTGTGTGCGTGTGTGAGTATGTGTGTGTGTCCGTTCGGCTTGCAGAGATAAGAACACGGCCGAGGAAAGAAGGCCCTGCCTGTCGTAAGAGGCAACTAATGGGTAGGAGTCGAGAGCTGAAGACTGTATGTGTGTGTGTGCGTGTGTGCGTGTGTGTGTGCGTGTGTGAGTGTGTGTGTGTGTATGTGTGTGTGTCCGTTTGGCTTGCAGAGATAAGAATACGGCCAAGGCAAGAAGGCCCTGCCTCTTGTAAGGGGCGACTAATAGGTAGGAATCGAGAGGTGAAGAGTGTATGTGTGTGTGCGTGTGTGCGTGTGTGTGTGTGTGTGTGTGAGTGTATGTGTGTGTGCGTGTTTGCGTGCGTGTGTGCGTGTGTGCGTGTGTGTGTGTCTGTGAGTGTGTGTGTGTGTGTATGTGTGTGTGTGTCCCTTCGGCTCGCAGAGATAAGAAAACAGCGGTGGCAAGAATGCCATGCCTGTCGTAAGAGGCGACTAATGGGTAGGAGTCGAGAGGTGAAGAGTGTATGTCTGTGTGCGTGTGTGCGTGTGTGTGTGTGTTTGTGCGTATGTGAGTGTGTGTGTGTGGGTGTGTGTGTTCGTTTGGCTTGCAGAGATAAGAATACGGCCGTGGCAAGAAGGCCATGCTTGTTGTAAGGAGCGACCAATTGGTAGGAGTCGAGAGATGAAGAGTGTATGTGTGTGTGTGTTTGTTCGTTTGTGTGTGCGTGTGTAAGTCTGTGTGTATGTATGTAAGTGTCCGTTCGGCTCGCAGAGATTAGAATACGGTCGAGGCAAGAAGGATATGCCTGTCGTAAGAGGCGGCTAATGGGTAGGAGTCGAGAGGTGAAGAGTGTATGTGTGTGTGTGTGTGCTTCTAGGCGTGTGTTTGTGCGTGTGTAAGTGTGTGTGTGTGCGTGTGTGCGTGCGTGTGTGTGTGAGTGTGTGTATCCGTTCTGCTTGCAGAGATAAGAATACGGCCGGGGCAGGAAGGCATTGCCTCTCTTAAGAGGCGACTAAAAGTAAGAAGTCGAGAGGTGAAGAGTGTATGTGTGTGTGTGTGTGTGTGACTGTGTGTGTGTCCGCTCGGCTCGCAGAGATAGGAATACGGCCGTGGCAAAAAGCCCTGCCTGTCTTAAGAGGCGACTAATGGATAGGGTCGAGAGGTGGAAAGTGTGTGCGTGTGCGTGTGCATGTGCGTGTGTGTGCGTGTGTGCGTGCGTGTATGTGTGAGTGTGTGTGTCCGTTCGGCTCGCAGAGATAAGAACACGGCCGTGGCAAGAAGTCCCTAAATGTCGTAAGAAGTGACTAATGGGTAGGAGTCGAGAGGAGAAGCGTGTATGTGTGTGTGTGTGTGTGCGAGTGTATGTGTGTGTGTCCGTTCGGCTCGCAGAGATAAGAATACGTTCGTGGCAAGAAGGCCCTGTCTGTCGTAAGAGGAGAATAATGGGTAGGGGTCGAGAGGTGAAGAGTGTATGTGTGTGTGTGTGTGTGCGTGTGTGCGTGCGTGTGTGAGTGTGTGTGTGTATGTGTGTGTGTCAGTGTGTGTGTGTCTGGTCGGCTCGCAGAGATATGAACACGGCTGTGGCAAGAAGGCCCTGCCTGTCGTAAGGGGCGACTAATGGGTAGGAGTCGAGAGGTGAAGAGTGTATGTGTGTGTGTGCGTGTGTGCGTGTGTGTGCGTGTGTAAGTGTGTGTGTATGTGTGTGTGTCCGGTTGGTTTACAGAAATAAGAATACGGCCGAGGCAAGAAGGCCCTGACTCTTGTAAGGGGCGACTATTAAGTAGGAGTCGAGAGGTGAAGAGTGTATATGTGTGCGTTTGTGTGCATGTGTAAGTATGTGTGTGTGTTATTTCGGCATGCAGAGATAAGAACACGGCCGAGGCAAGAAGGCCCTGCCTGTAGTAAGAGGCGACTAATAGGTAGGAGTCGAGAGGTGAAGAATGTATGTGTGTGTGCGTGTGTGTGTGTGTGAGTGTATGTATGTGTGCGTGTGTGCGTGCGTGTCTGCGTGTGCGTGTGCGTCTGTGCGTGTGTGCGTGCGTGTGTGTGTGTATTTGTAAGTGTGTGCGTGTGTATGTGTGTGTGTCCCTTCGACTCGCAGGGATAAGAAAACAGCCGTGGTAAGAACGCCATGCAAATAGTACGGGGCGACTAATGGGTAGGAGTCGAGAGGTGAAGAGTGTATGTGTGCGTGCGTGTGTGCGTGTGTGTGTGTGTGAGTGTGTGTGTGTATGTGTGTGTCCCTTCAGCTCGCAGAGATAAAAAAACAGCGGTGGCAAGAAGGCTATGCCTGTCGTAAGAGGCGACTAATGAATAGGAGTCGAGAGGTGAAGATTGTATGTGTGTGTGTGTGTGCGTGTCTGTGTGTGTGCGTGTGTGAGTGTGTGTGTATGTGTGTGTCCGTTTGGCTCGCAGAGATAAGAATACGGCCGGGGCAAGAAGGCCCTGCCTCTTGTAAGGGGCGACTAATAGGTAGGAGTCGAGAGGTGAATAGTGTATGTGTGTGTGCGTGTGTGCGTGTGTGTGTTTGTGCGTGTGTGAGTGTGTGTGTGTATGTATGTGTGTGTCCATTCGGCTCGCAGAAGAACACGGCCGAGGCAAGAAGGCCCTGCCTGTAGTAAGAGGCGACTAATAGGTAGGAGTGGAGAGGTGAAGAATGTAAGTGTGTGTGTGTGTGTGCGTGTGTGTGTGTGAGTGTATGTGTGTTTGTGTTTGCGTGCGTGTGTGCGTGTGCGTGTGCGTCTGTGCATGTGTGCGTGCGTGTGTGTGTGTGTGTATTTGTGAGTGTGTGCGTGTGTATGTGTGTGTGTCCCTTAAGAGATAAGAAAACAGCCGTGGTAAAACGCCATGCAAATCGTACGGGGCGACTAATGGGTAGGAGTCGAGAGATGAAGAGTGTATGTGTGCGTGCGTGTGTGTGTGTGTGAGTGTGTGTGTGTATGTGTGTGTCCCTTCAGCTCGCAGGAATCCATGCCTGTCGTAAGAGGCGACTAATGCGTAGGAGTCGAGAGGTGAAGAGTGTATGTGTGTGTGTGTGCGTGTCTGTGTGTGTGCGTGTGTGAGTGTGTGTGTATGTGTGTGTGTCCGTTTGGCTTGCAGAGATAAGACCGAGGCAAGAAGGCCCTGCCTCTTGTAAGGGGCGACTAATAGGTAGGAGTCGAGAGGTGAAGAGTGTTTGTGTGTGTGCGTGTGTGTGTGTGAGTGTGTGTGTGTATGTGTGTGTGTGTCCCTTCGGCTCGCAGAGATAAGAAAACAGCGGTGGCATGAAGGCCATGCCTGTCGTAAGAGGCGACTAATGGGTAGGATTCAAGAGGTGAAGAGTGTATGTGTGCGTGCGTGTGTGTGTGTGTGTGTGAGTGTGTGTGTATGTGTATGTGTGTCCCTTCGGCTCGCAGAGATAAGAAAACGGCAGTGGCAAGAAGGCCATGCCTGTCGTAAGAGGCGACTAATGGGTAGGAGTCGAGAGGTGAAGAGTTTTGTGATGCCCTCTCGTGGGAGTCACTATCCGGGTAGCTTTTAGTCAGAGGCAGAGTTCAAAATAAAAATAAAACTTTATTGTCTTCCTTAAATTAAATTGACAAAAATCTTATGTACATATTTACAATTTGGTTTAGTCTTCTCAGTACCTGGCCTATTTATTCAAATTAAGTTTGACCTTGTCATATGAAATTAGTCTTATCGGCAAGCGAGTGTTTATTTGAAATTTTACGGGAACGTTGTATCGATTTAATAACAACGGACGATAGGTACAAAGAAAGGAAAGGAACTCAACACGTCCCTTAAGTGATTTGGGTTAATAGGACACTCCTCGACAGTCTCAACACGACTGCTTCAGAGTACGGGTAGTGAAGAGCTCAACACGCTCTTTGGGTAACGGCGGTATGGGACGGAACAACTTGTTGACTCAACACGTCCACAAGCCGGGGCAGGGAAGAAGAGAACCTTCAGTCAACACCTGTCGATTCTCTCTCTATGAGGAAATGTTGCGGTTTATATAGCGGAGCTTGGTAATTAGTTTTGCCCTTTCTACTGTCGATACATTCCTACTTCATGGGTTGGTTCGCGCGCACGCTGGTTTAACGGTGATGGCTTGGACTCATCGTTACACCCCCTCTTCCTGGAAAGAAAAAAAATTTTTGAACAAAATTTTTTTATTTTTATTCCTTGCCAGGTACTTGGTTACCCTAAAAAAAATTTACAATACATCGAAATAAAAAATGTCCGCCCTAAAAAAAAATAAATATCGTCTTCTTAAAAAAAATCGTCTTCCTCTCTCTTAAAAAAAAAACGTCTTCCTTCGTGGGGCTTCAATTATTGGTTTTTATCCTCAGCACCCGGTTCGGGAGTCTCACTCTGTATTTTTTTCCTTTATGCTGTGGCGGAATTAGTGAGAGCAGCGGGATTGACACTGGAATTGACTGGACTTTCTGAATTTTTGTGATGCCCATGGTTGGTTCATCGAAAAGGTTTTTAAATTTGGAAATAGCCTTTATCAGGGGCTCGCAGCCTTTGCCCGGGGTGTTAGGTTTTGGTGTGTTCCCCAATGGTGATATTAATTCTGGAACGGTGTATGGTGGCGGCGTAACTGTGCCGTCCATTTCTATGTCACTGTAATATATTTCTAACGTGTCTGACATTATATTTGAAGGTTACTGGTAAACTGTATTAGAATATACTGTCACTACTTGGTGTTGACTGTAAGTGCTTGGACTGATTAAGGAGTAGGGAAATCGGTAAATGCGGGTTTTAGGTCTTTGATATGATCTGTTATTGTACGGTTTTTATCGTCGTGTTTTAATTTGAATATTACATTAGAACACACTTTTGTTATAGTATATGGGCCTGAAAATTTCGGTGCTAATTTGGCGTTAAAATTTTTGGCGGCATTTGAGAGTTGGTATTCCCTTTTCATGACTTAGTCGTTTATTGTGGGTTTCCACTCTCTTCGTCGTAAGTTGTAGTATTGGCTTTGAGTTGTAAAAGCTTTTGCCAGGTTTGTACGTACTAGTTCGAATGTTTCTCGTAGTTTATGCCATTTTATGTTTTGATCGGTATGTTGTGTGTCGTTTGCGGTTTTTACGACTTTACTTGGAATTTCTAGTTCGTGTCCAAAGTTCAGGAAGGCTGGGGAGAAACCCGTTGAATCGTGTTTAGCTGTATTATATGCGAATAGTAGTTCTGGAAGGCTCGTGTCCCATTTCTTATGGTTATTATCGCAGAACTGAGCTATCATTGTTTTGATTACTCTGTTTGTTCTTTCTACTGGATTATTCTGGGGTGAATATGGCGGAATGTTTCTTTTAGAAATCTGGAGTTCGTCTAGCAACTTTCGTACTTCCCTGTTATCGTATGTTCTTGCGTTGTCTGATATTAGCTCTTTGGGTGATCCGAATCTCATAATGATTTTATCTTTTATGTTCTGACAGACTGATTTTGCCGTTGCTGTTCTGATCGGTATGGCTTCGACCCATTTTGAAAAGGTGTCCTGGAATGTCATTATATATTTGTTTCCTTTGCTGGATGTTGGAAGGGGTCCTATGATGTCGGTTGAAACGGTGTGCAATGGATGTGGCGGAATTTGTGTAGATTGCATGCGGCCTGGAGTTAAGCTTTGTTGCGGCTTAAATTTCTGACAGTTCTTGCAGTTCCTGACGAACTTTGCGGCGTCTTTAAACATCCCTGGCCAGTAGTATTTTCTAGCTAGGCGGGTTATTGTTTTGGCTATTCCTAGATGTCCTGCGGTCGGTTGCTCTGGTTTTCTGCCAGGAGTTGTTGTCTTTTGTGGTTTGGGATGCATAGTTTCCAGGGGTTGGATACCTCTGTCTCTTTTAAATCGTATTTGTCCCAGAAGTGTCGATAGAGAAGTCCATCCTTGATAGAGTAGTCTGGAAATAGTTGCGGATTTGTCTGGATTTTATTAAAATCTTTATTGTACCATTCGTCGGGTTCTACATCTTCTACGTTTATTATGCAAACCAGATCTACTGGTTCTCTAGAGAGCGGGTCAGCCAGGACATTCTGGGAGCCCTTCTAGCTATTCTACCTGTAGGGTTTTCCATTGTTTGTAAGTATCGTAGACTTTGATGATCTGTGATAATTGAAAATGGGTTTCATTTTTTCTACACCGAAGATGATCGCTAGTAGTTCTTTTTCTGTCACGCTGTAATTTTTTTCGGCATTTGTTAGGGTTCGACTTGCGTAAGCGATGACTTGTTCCTGTCCTTCGTCGTTTGTTTTTACTAAAGCTACTCCTAAACCGTGGTTCGAAGCGTCCGATTGTAAAAAAAAAATCTTTTCTGGAAGTCCGGGCAGATCAGTATTGGAGCTTGTGTCAGTAGTAATTTTATTTTGTTAAATGCTTCCTCTTGGTCTCTGTCCCAAGTCCAATGTTGTTTTTTCTTTAGTAGCTTTGTTAAAGGGGCTGTAGTTCGTGAAAAATCTTTTATAAATCTCCTATACCATGAGATGATGCCCAAAAATCGACGTAGTTGTTTAACGGTTTTTGGCGCGGGATATTCGACTATAGCTTTTGTCTTGTTGTCGTCCACTTTTATTCCCGTTTTGTTTACTACATGGCCTAAATAATTTATCTCTTCTTTGCAGAATTTACATTTGTCTATATTAATTCGTAGTTTGGCCTGCTGTAGTCTGTG
Source organism: Diabrotica undecimpunctata (assembly GCF_040954645.1). NCBI lineage: Eukaryota > Metazoa > Arthropoda > Insecta > Coleoptera > Chrysomelidae > Diabrotica > Diabrotica undecimpunctata. The sequence goes on from NW_027311885.1 coordinate 7,179,431, forward strand.
AAGTACTTCTTTTAAGTTTTCCATATGTTCCTCGAACGTTTTCCCCAGTACTATTATGTCGTCTAAATAGGCGAATGCATGTGGTTCCATTTCTGGGCTGATTATTGTATCTAGTAATCGTTTAAAAGTAGCGGAGGCGGCGTGTAATCCGAATGGAAGTACTTTGAACTGGAATAGTCCTTTTCCTGGTGCTATGAAAGCGGTCAAGGGTTTGCTTGCTTCGGAAAGTGGTACTTGCCAATATCCATTTTTTAGATCTAACGTGGTAAAATATTTTGCAGATTTTAACTTTTCTAGGATATGATTGATGTACGGTAATGGGTAGGCATCTTTTTCTGAGATGTCGTTGATTTTCCTAAAATCGATGCAAAATCTGTATCCGTTGTTATCCTTCTTTTTTACTAGGACGATGGGGGAACTGTACGGGCTATTAGATTTTTCTATCACGTTCTCTTCTAGCATCTTATCTATCTCATCGTTTATGATCTTCTGCATTGCCGGGTTTCGGGGCCTGTATCTTTGTTTGATCGGTGTATTATGTTTGAGTTTTATTGTATGTTCGGTTAGATGTGTTGTTCCTTTAATTTGTTTAAATTTCTCCAATTCTGTTAGTAACAATTCCTGTAATTGTTTTTTTTTCGGTATTGTTTAGTGTAGTACTGATGTCGAGCTGCTCTCGTTTCGGACTGTTTGTGAATTCCGGTATGTATGACGGAATATCTTCGGTCTGGTCGTCGGCCGCGGTATCGGTCGGTAGTTCGGTATATCTTCCGTCTGGTTGTCGACCGCGGTATCGGTCGGTAGTCGGTATATTTTCGGTCTTTCGACCGCGGTATCGGTCGGTAGTCGGTAGGTCGTTTTGTTATATATTTTGCTTCTCTGTTGGAGCGGATATCTTGCGGTTGGTGTTTCGTTGACCCTGGAATTGGTCGGTATTCGGTTATTGTCTGCATTGTACGATCTGGATCCGTGTTCTGTCCTGGTTGGGTATTGTTCTCTCCTTCTTACGCGATTTCTATCTAAGATGTTTGATAAATCAAGGCCCCATCTTGTTATTTCATGCATTCCCAGTACTACTTCTGAAGCTAGTTTTGGTAAAAAATGTAGCTTGGCTTTTCTCCAAACGTTGTCTATGGAACATTTTGCTGTAAAACAGATTTCTATGTTGCTGGTTTTTCCATCTGCCAGCGTGATCTTTAAAGCTTTTCTGTCGCTTTTTGTTCCACATTGTTCCAATATTTTTTTACCTTTTTGTCCTATAAACGAATTTTGGGCTCCTGTGTCTATTAGTGCTCTTAACTTTTTACCGTTGCTGAACGTTATCGTTGTGTGGGGTCGTTGATCTGTATAGTGTGCGTAGCTGGAGGTTGTTAGGGAGGACTCTAAATGCTGACTGGGTTGCCTCCTTCTTGTCCAGTCCTGTTGGAGTTTTCCGGTCGGCTTCTACATTGGCAGTTATTGGAAGTTGTTCCTCGGGTTCCGCAATGGCTGCAGAAGAGTACAGCGATAGCTCTGCAGTTTCTTCTATTGTGGCCTCTGCGGCCGCATCTCCAACAACAAGTCTGTCTGTCGAAATTCTGTAATTTGTTATTACGACTATTTGCCTGTGTCCAGCCACACCTTGTATTGTTTCTGTTATATATTTCTTTTTGGACCATATCATATTCTTCCGCTAGTCTGATGATGTCCTGTGTTGACGATACGTCTTGCCTCTTTATATACAACTTGTATTTCGGGTTCATATTGGTGTATATCCTGTTTAGTTCTTATTGGTGATTGAATTCACCATGTCTTCTGATCATTGTTTGGATATCAATGATGTAGTCTTTTACACCTTCGTTGTTTCGTTGGAGTCGGTTCCGGATTTGAGCTTCCAGAGATTGCGTGAGAACGAAGGAAACGAAGAAATCGTTCGAAGTCTTTTAATTCGTTCCAATATTTATTATTCTTTCTGTACCATAGTAATGCTTTCCCGTTTAATGTTTCTGGTAGAGCTTGTAAAACGTGGGTGTCTTGTAGGCCGTAAGCTGTCTGGAGTTCTTTCAACCGTTCTATGAATTCTATTGGGTCTCTTGAACCGTCAAAGTGTAACCCCCATTTGCGTACTATTTCCATCTTTCTTTGTCTGTCTTCCATCTGGTTTTCTTCTATTTCCTCTGGGTTTTGGCCTTTTTGAGTTGGTGCCTTGATGATCGCAACTAATCTCGCTCTTAGCTCGCTGAAATTTCCTTTCGTCGGCTGTTCTCTGTTTGTTAATTCGGCTATAAGTTCGTCTTTCTTTAATAGGTACACCCAACTAACCTTCGACGTTTCCGGAGCGTCTGTCATTTTTGAACTGTGAATCACCCTGTATTTGATTAAAATTTGAAATGTAGTACTGTCTCATGAAAATAAAATTCGGAATTCGGTCGGTATTATTGTTTAAAACGTATTTTTCTGCTCGGGCGCCATTTGTGATGTCCTCTCGTGGGAGTCACTATCCGGGTAGCTTTTAGACAGTCAGAGACAGAGTTCAAAATAAAAATAAAACTTTATTGTCTTCCTTAAATTAAATTGACAAAAATCTTATGTACATATTTACAATTTGGTTTAGTCTTCTCAGTACCTGGCCTATTTATTCAAATTAACTTTGACCTTGTCATATGAAATTAGTCTTATCGGCAAGCGAGTGTGTATTTGAAATTTTACGGGAACGTTGTATCGATTCAATAACAGCGGACGATAGGTACAAAGAAAGAAAAGGAACTCAACACGTCCCTAAGTGATTCGGGTTAATAGGACACTCCTCGACAGTCTCAACACGAATGCTTCAGAGTACGGGTAGTAAAGAGCTCAACACGCTCTTCGGGTAACAGCGGTTTGGGACTAAACAACTTGTGAACTCAACACGTCCACAAGCCGGGGTAGGGAAGAAGAGAACCTTCAGTCAACACCTGTCGATTCTCTCTCTATGAGGAAATGTTGCGGTTTATATAGCGGAGCTTGGTAATTAGTTTTGCCCTTTCTACTGTCGATACATTCCTACTTCATGGGTTGGTTCGCGCGCACGCTGGTTTAACGGTGATGGCTTGGACTCACCGTTACAGTGTATGTGTGTGTGTGTATGCGTGTGTAAGTGTGTGTGTGTATGTATGTGTGAGTCCGTTCGGCTCGCAGAGATTGGAATACGGCCGAGGCAATAAGGCCATGCCTGTCGTAAGAGTCGACTAATGGGTAGGAGTCGAGAGGTAAAGAGTGTATGTGTGTGTTTGTGTGCGTGTGTTCGTGCGTGTGTGAGTATGTCTGTGTGTGTCTGGTCGGCTCGCAGAGATAAGTACACGGCCGTGGCAAGAAGGCCCTGCCTGTCGTAAGAGGCGACTAATGGGTAGGAGTCGAGAGGTGATAAGTGTATGTGTGTGTGTGCGTGTGTTTGTGCGTGTGTGAGTGTGTGTGTGTATGTGTGTGTGTCCGTTTGGCTTGCAGAGATAAGAATACGGCCGCGGCAAGAAGGCCCTGCCTCTTGTAAGGGGAGACTAATAGGTAGGAGTCGAGAGGTGAATGGTGTATGTGTGTGCGTGTGTGTGTGTTCGTGCGTGTGTGAGTGTGTGTGTATGTATGTGTGTGCCCGTTCAGCTCGCAGAGGTTAGAATAAGGCCGAGGCAAGTAGGCCATGCTTGTCGTAAGAGGAGAATAGTGGGTAGGAGTCGAGAGGTGAGGAGTATATGTGTGTGTGTGCATGTGTGCGTGCTTGTGTGTGAGTGTGTGTGTATCCGTTCGGCTCGCAGAGATAAGAACACTACCGTGGCAAGAAGTCCCTGAATGTCGTAAGAAGCGACTAATGGGTAGGAGTCGAGAGGTGAAGATTCTATGTGTGTGTGTGCGTGTATGCGTGTGTGTGTACGTGTGTGAGTGTGTGTGTGTATGTGTGTGTGTCCGTTCGGTTTCAGAGATAAGAATACGGCCGAGGGAAGAAGGTTCTGCCTGTCTTAAGAGGCGACTAATGGATAGAAGTCGAGAGGTGGAGAGTGTGTGCGTGTGCATGTGTGCGTGTGTTCCTGTGTGCGTGTGTTTGTGTGTGCGTGTACGTGTGTGTATCCGTTCGGCTCGCAGAAATAAGAACACTACCGTGGCAAGAAGTCCCTGAATGTCGTAAGAGGCGACTAATGGGTAGGAGTCAAGAGGTGAAGATTCAATGTGTGTGTTCGTGTATGCGTGTGTGTGTACGTGTGTGAGTGTGTGTGTGTATGTGTGTGTGTCCGTTCGGTTTTAGAGATAAGAATACGGCCGAGGGAAGAAGGTTCTGCCTGTCTTAAGAGGCGACTAATGGATAGAAGTCGAGAGGTGGAGAGTGTGTGCGTGTGCATGTGTGCGTGTGTTCCTGTGTGCGTGTGTTTGTGTGTGCGTGTATGTGTGTGTCCGTTCGGCTTGCAGAGATAAAAACACGGCCGTGGCAAGAAGTCCCTGCCTGTCGTAAGAGGAGAATAATGGGTAGGAGTCGAGAGGTGAAGAGTGTATGTGTATGTGTGTGTGCGTGTGTGCGTGCGTGTGTGTGTGTGTGTGTGTGTGTGTGTGTGTGTAAGTGTGTGTGTGTCCAGTCGGCTCACAGAGATAAAAGCACGGCCGTGGCAAGAAGGCCCTGCCTGTCGTAAGAGGCGACTAATATGTAGGAGTCGAGAAGTGAAGAGTGTATTTGTGTGTGTGTGCGTGTGTGCGTGTGTGTGTGCGTGTGTGCGTGTGTGCGTGTGTGCGTGTGTGTGTGTGTGTCCGTTCGATGTGCAAAAATAAGAACACGGCCGTGGCAAAAAGTCCCTGCGTGTCGAAAGAGGAGAATAATGGGTAGGAGTCGAGAGGTGAAGAGTGTATGTGTGTGTGTGTCTGTGTGCGTGTGTGCGTGCGTGTGAGTGTGTGTGTATGTGTGTGTGAGTGTGTGTGTTCGGTCGGCTCGCAGAGACAAGAACACGGCCGTGGCAAGAAGGCCCTGCCTGTCGTAAGAGGCGACTAATGGGTAGGAGTCGAGAGGTGAAGAGTGTATGTGTGTGTGTGTGTGTCTGCGTATGTTTGTGCGTGTGTGAGTGTGTGTGTATGTATGTGTGTGTCCGTTCGGCTCGCAGAGATTAGAATACGGCCGAGGCAAGAAGGCCATGCCTGTCGTAAGAGGCGATTAATAGGTAGAAGTCGAAAGGTGAAGAGTGTATTTGCGCGTGTGTGTGTGCGTGTGTATGTGTGTGTGTGTGTCCGTTCGGCTCGCAGAGATAAGAACACGGCCGTGGCAAGAAGTCCCTGAATGTCGTAAGAGGCGACTAATGGGTAGGAGTCAAGAGGTGAAGAGTCTATGGGTGTGTGCGTGTATGCGTGTGTGTGTACGTGTGTGAGTGTGTGTGTGTATGTGTGTGTGTCCGTTCGGCTTGCAGAGATAAGAATACGGCCGAGGGAAAAAGGTTCTGCCTGTTTTAAAAGGCGACTAATGGATAGAAGTCGAGAGGTGGAGAAAGTGTGCGTGTGCGTGTTTGCGTGTGTTTCTGTGTGCGTGTGTTTATGTGTGCTTGTGTGTGTGTGTCCGTTCGACTTGCAGAGATAAAAACACGGTTGTGGCAAGAAGTCCCTGCCTTTCGTAAGAGGAGAATAATGGGTAGGAGTCGAGAGGTGAAGAGTGTATGTGTGTGTGTGTGTGCGTGTGTGCGGGCGTGTGTGAGTATGTGTGTGTATGTGTGTGTGAGTGTGTGTGTGTCCGTTCGACTTGCAGAGATAAGAACACGGCCGTGGCAAGAAGGCCCTGCCTGTCGAAAGAGGCGACTAATATGTAGGAGTCGAGAGGTGAAGAGTGTATTTGTGTGTATGTGTGTGCATGTGTGCGTGTGTGTGTGCGTGTGTGCGTGTGTGTGTGTGTCCTTTCGACGTGCAAAAATAAGAACACGGCCGTGGCAAGAAGTCCCTGCCTGTCAAAAGAGGAGAATAATGGATAGAAATCGAGAGGTGGAGAGTGTGTGCGTGTGCATGTGTGCGTGTGTTCCTGTGTGCGTGTGTTTGTGTGTGCGTGTACGTGTGTGTATCCGTTCGGCTCGCAGAAATAAGAACACTACCGTGGCAAGAAGTCCCTGAATGTCGTAAGAGACGACTAATGGGTAGGAGTCGAGAGGTGAAGATTCTATGTGTGTGTTCGTGTATGCGTGTGTGTGTACGTGTGTGAGTGTGTGTGTGTATGTGTGTGTGTCCGTTCGGTTTCAGAGATAAAAACACGGCCGTGGCAAGAATTCCTTGCCTGTCGTAAGAGGAGAATAATGGGTAGGAGTCGAGAGGTGAAGAGTGTATGTGTATGTGTGTGTGCGTGTGTGCGTGCGTGTGTGTGTGTATGTGTGTGTGTAAGTGTGTGTGTCCGGTCGGCTCACAGAGATAAAAGCACGGCCGTGGCAAGAAGGCCCTGCCTGTCGTAAGAGGCGACTAATATGTAGGAGTCGAGAAGTGAAGAGTGTATTTGTGTGTGTGTGCGTGTGTGCGTGTGTGTGTGCGTGTGTGCGTGTGTGTGTGTGTCCGTTCGATGTGCAAAAATAAGAACACGGCCGTGGCAAAAAGTCCCTGCCTGTAGAAAGAGGAGGATAATGGGTAGGAGTCTAGAGGTGAAGAGTGTATGTGTGTGTGTGTGTGCGTGTGTGCGTGCGTGTGTGTGTGTGAGTGTGTGTTTGTGTGTCCGTTCGGCTCGCAGAGATAAGAACACGGCCGTGGCAAGAAGTCCCTGAATGTCGTAAGAGGCGACTAATGGGTAGGAGTCAAGAGGTGAAGAGTCTATGGGTGTGTGCGTGTATGCGTGTGTGTGTACGTGTGTGAGTGTGTGTGTGTGTGTATGTGTGTGTGTCCGTTCGGCTTGCAGAGATAAGAATACGGCCGAGGGAAGAAGGTTCTGCCTGTTTTAAAAGGCGACTAATGGATAGAAGTCGAGAGGTGGAGAAAGTGTGCGTGTGCGTGTGTGCGTGTGCGTGTGTGCGTGTGTTTCTGTGTGTGTGTGTTTGTGTGTGCTTGTGTGTGTGTGTCCGTTCGACTTGCAGATATAAAAACACGGTTGTGGCAAGAAGTCCCTGCCTTTCGTAAGAGGAGAATAATGGGTAGGAGTTGAGAGGTGAAGAGTGTATGTGTGTGTGTGTGTGCGTGTGTGCGTGTGTGCGTGCGTGTGTTAGTATGTGTGTGTATGTGTGTGTGAGTGTGTGTGTGTCCGTTCGACTTGCAGAGATAAGAACACGGCCGTGGCAAGAAGGCCCTGCCTGTCGTAAGAGGCGACTAATATGTAGGAGTCGAGAGGTGAAGAGTGTATTTGTGTGTGTGTGTGCATGTGTGCGTGTGTGTGCGCGTGTGTGTCTGTGTGTGTGTGTACGTCCGTGTGTCAGTGTGTGTGTGTGTATGTATGTGTGTGTCCGTTCGGCTCGCAGAGATTAGTATACGGCGGAGGCAATTAGTCCATGCCTGTCGTAAGAGGCGACTAATGGGTAGGAGTCGAGAGGTGAAGAGTGTATTTGTGTGTGTGTGTGCGTGTTTGCGTGTGTATGTGCGTGTGTGCGTGCGTGTGTGTGTGTGTGTGTATGGGTGTGTCCGTTTGGCTTGCAGAGATAAGAATACGGCCGAGGCAAGAAGGCCATGCCTGTCGTAAGAAGGGACTAATGGGTAGGAGTCGAGAGGTGAATAGTGTATGTGTGTGTGTGCGTGTGTGCGTGTGTGTGTGTTTGTGCGTGTGTGAGTGTGTGTGTATGTATGTGTGTGTGTCCATTCGGCTTGCAGAGATTAGAATACGGCCGAGGCAAGAAGGCCATGCCTGTCGTAAGAAGGGACTAATGGGTAGGAGTCGAGAGGTGAATAGTGTATGTGTGTGTGTGCGTGTGTGCGTGTGTGTGTGTTTGTGCGTGTGTGAGTGTGTGTGTATGTATGTGTGTGTGTCCATTCGGCTTGCAGAGATTAGAATACGGCCGAGGCAAGAAGGCCATGCCTGTCGTAAGAAGGGACTAATGGGTAGGAGTCGAGAGATGAAGAGTGTATTTGTGTGTGTGTGTGAGTTTGTGTGTATGTGTGTGTGTCCGTTCGACTTGCAGAGATAAGAACACGGCCGTGGCAAGAAGGCCCTGCCTGTCGAAAGAGGCGACTAATGGGTAGGAGTCGAGAGGTGAATAGTGTATGTGTGTGTGTGCGTGTGTGCGTGTGTGTGTGTGTTTGTGCGTGTGTGAGTGTGTGTGTATGTACGCGTGTGTCTATTCAGCTCGCACAGATTAGAATACGGCCGAGGCAAGAAGGCCATGCCTATCGTAAGAGGCGACTAATAGGTAGGAGTCGAGAGGTGAAGAGTGTATGTGTGTGTGTGCGTGTGTGAGTATGTGTTTGTCCGTTCAGCTTGCAGAGATAAGAACACGGCCAAGGCAAGAAGGCCCTGCCTGTCGTAGGAGGCGACTAATGGGTAGGAGTCGAGAGGTGAAGAATGTATGTGTGTGCGTGTGTGTGTGTGTGTGAGTGTACGTGTGTGTGCGTTCGTGCGTGTGCGTGTGCGTCTGTGCGTGTGTGCGTGCGTGTGTGCGTGTGTGTGTGTTTGTGAGTGTGTGTGTGTGTATGTGTGTGTGTCCCTTCGGCTCGCAGAGATAACAAAACAGTCGTGGCAAGAAGGCCATGCAAATCGTACAGGGCGACAAATAGGTAGGAGTCGAGAGGTGAAGAATGTATGTTTGTGTGCGTGTGTGTGTGTGTGTGTGAGTGTATGTGTGTGTGCGTGTGCGCGTGCGTGTGTGCGTGTGCGTGTGGGTACTAATGGGCCCTAATGGGTAGGAGTCGAGAGGTGAGGAGTGTATGTGTGTGTGTGTGCGCGTGTGTGTGTGTATGTATGTGTGTGTCCGTTCGGCTCGCAGAGATTAGAATACGGCGGAGGCAATTAGTCCATGCCTGTCGTAAGAGGCGACTAATGGGTAGGAGTCGAGAGGTGAAGAGTGTATTTGTGTGTGTGTGTGTGTGTGCGTGTGGGCGTGTGTGTGTGCGTGTGTGCGTGTGTGTGTGAGTGTGTGTGTGTCCGTTCGGTTCGCAGAGATAAGAACACGGCCGTGGCAAGAAGTCTCTGCCTGTCGTAAGAGGCGACTAATGAATAGGAGTCGAGAGATGAAGAGTGTATATGTGTGTGTGTGTGCGTGTGTTTGTGCGTGTATGTGTGTGTATGGGTGTGTCCGTTTGGCTTGCAGAGATAAGAATACGGCCGAATCAAGAAGGCCCTGCCTCTTGTAAGGGGCGACTAATAGGTAGGAGTCGCGAGGTGAATAGTGTATGTGTGTGTGTGCGTGTGTGCGTGTGTGTGTGTTTGTGCTTGTGTGAGTGTGTGTGTATGTATGTGTGTGCCCATTTGGCTCGCAGAGATTAGAATACGGCCGAGGCAAAAAGGCCATGCCTGTCGTAAGAGGCGACTAATGGGTAGGAGTCGAGAGGTGAAGAGTGTATGTGTGTGTGTGCGTGTGTTTATGCGTGTATGCATGTGTGTGTACGTGTGTGAGTGTGTGTGTATGTGTGTGTGTCCGTTCGGCTTGCAGAGATAAGAATACGGCCGAGGGAAGAACGTTCTGCCTGTTTTAAAAGGCGTGTAACGATGAGTCCAAGCCATCACCGTTAAACCAGCGTGCGCGCGAACCAACCCATGAAGTAGGAGTGTATCGACAGTAGAAAGGGCAAAGCTCCGCTATATAAACGGCAACATTTCCTCACAGAGACAGAATCGACAGGTGTTGACTGAAGATTCTCTTCTTCCCTACCCCGGCTTGTGGACGTGTTGAGTTCACAAGTTGTTTCCGTCCCATACCGTCTTTACCCGAAAAGCGTGTTGAGCTTTTCACTACCCGTACTCTGAAACAGTCGTGTTGAGACTGTCGAGAAGTGTCCTGTTAACCCGAATCACTTAAGGGACGTGTTGAGTTCCTTTCCTTTCTTTGTACCTATCGTCCGCTGTTATTAAATCGATACAACGTTACCGTAAAATTTCAAATACACATTCGTTTGCCGATAAGACTGGTTCCATATGACAAGGTCAAACTTAATTTGAATAAATAGGCCAGGTACTGAGAAGACTAAACCAAATTGTAAATATGTACATAAGATTTTTGTCAATTTAATTTAAGGAAGACAATAAAAGTTTATTTTTATTTTGAACTCTGTCTCTGACTGTCTAAAAGCTACCCGGATAGTGACTCCCACGAGAGGACGTCACAAATGGCGCCCGAGCAGAAAAATACGTTTTAAACAATAATACCGACCGAATTCCGAATTTTATTTTCATAAGACAGTACTACATTTCAAATTTTAATCAAAGACAGGGTGATTCACAGTTCAATAATGACAGACGCTCCGGAAACATCGAAGGTTAGTTGGGTGTACCTATTAAAGAAAGACGAACTTATAGCCGAATTAACAAACAGAGAACAGCCGACGGAAGGGAATTTCAGCGAGCTAAGAGCGAGATTAGTTGCGATCATCAAGGCACCAACTCAAAAAGGCCAAAACCCAGAGGAAATAGAAGAAAACCAGATGAAAGACAGACAAAGAAAGATGGAAATAGTACGCAAATGGGGGTTACACTTTGACGGTTCAAGAGACCCAATAGAATTCATAGAACGGTTGAAAGAACTCCAGACAGCTTACGGCCTACAAGACACCTACGTTTTACAAGCTCTACCAGAAACATTAAACGGGAAAGCATTACTATGGTACAGAAACAATAATAAATATTGGAACGAATTAAAAGACTTCGAACAAGATTTCCGCAATTTCTTCGTTTCCTCCGTTCTCACGCAATCTCTGGAAGCTCAAATCCGGAACCGACTCCAACGAAACAACGAAGGTGTAAAAGACTACATAATTGATATTCAAACAATGATCAGAAGACATGGTGAATTCAATCACCACGAAGAACTAAACAGGATATACACCAATATGAACCCGAAATACAAGTTGTATATAAAGAGGCAAGACGTATCGTCAACACAGGACATCATCAGATTAGCGGAAGAATATGATATGGTCCAAAAAGAAATATATAACAGAAACAATACAAGGTGTGACTGGACACAGGCAAATAGTCATAATAACAAAATACAGAATTTTGACAGACAGACTTGTTGTTGGAGATGCGGCCGCAGAGGCCACAACAGAAGAAACTGCAGAGCTATCGCTGTACTCTTCTGCAGCCATTGCGGAACCCGAGGAACAACTTCCAATAACTGCCAATGTAGAAGCCGACCGGAAAACTCCAACAGGACTGGACAAGAAGGAGGCAACCCAGTCAGCATTTAGAGTCCTCCCTAACAACCTCCAGCTACGCACACTATACAGATCAACGACCCCACACAACAATAACGTTCAGCAACGGTAAAAAGTTAAGAGCACTAATAGACACAGGAGCCCAAAATTCGTTTATAGGACAAGAAGGTAAAAAAATATTGGAACAATGTGGAACAAAAAGCGACAGAAAAGCTTTAAAGATCACGCTGGCAGATGGAAAAACCAGCAACATAGAAATCTGTTTTACAGCAAAATGTTCCATAGACAACGTTTGGAGAAAAGCCAAGCTACATTTTTTACCAAACCTAGCTTCAGAAGTAGTACTGGGAATGCATGAAATAACAAGATGGGGCCTTGATTTATCAAACATCTTAAATAGAAATCGCGTAAGAAGGAGAGAACAATACCCAACCAGTACAGAACACGGATCCAGATCGTACAATGCAGACAATAACCGAATACCGACCAATTCCAGGGTCAATGAAACACCAACCGCAAGATATCCGCTCCAACAGAGAAGCAAAATATATAACAAAACGACCTACCGACTACCGACCGATACCGCGATCGAAGACCAGACGCTGGTTTAACGGTGATGGCTTGGACTCATCGTTACAGGCGACTAATGGATAGAAGTCGAGAGGTGGAGAAAGTGTGTGTGTGCGTGTGTGCGTGTGTTTCTGTGTGCGTGTGTTTGTGTGTGTGCGTGTGTGTGTGTGTCCGTTCGACTTGCAGAAATAAAAACACGGTTGTGGCAAGAAGTTCCTGCCTTTCGTAAGAGGAGAATAACGGGTAGGAGTCAAGAGGTGAAGAGTGTATGTGTGTGTGTGTGCGTGTGTGCGTGCGTGTGTGTGTGTGTGAGTGTGTGTGTCCGGTTGGCTCGCAGAGATAAGAACACGGCCGTGGCAAGAAGACCCTGCCTGTCGTAAGAGGCGACGAATGGGTAGGAGTCGAGAGGTGAAGAGTGTATGTGTGTGTGTGTGCGTGTGTGTGTGCGTGTATGCGTGTGTGTGTACGTGTGTGAGTGTGTGTGTATGTGTGTGTGTCCGTTCGGCTTGCAGAGATAAGAATACGGCCGAGGGAAGAAGGTCCTGCCTGTCGAAAGAGGCGACTAATATGTAGGAGTCGAGAGGTGAAGAGTGTATTTGAGTGTATGTGTGCGTGTGTGTGTGCGTGTGTAAGTGTGTGTGTGTCCGTTCGACGTGCAAATCCCAAATAAGAACACGGCCGTGGCAAGAAGTCCCTGCCTGTCAAAAGAGGAGAATAATGGGTAGGAGTCGAGCGGTAAAGAGTGTATCAGTGTGCGTCTGTGTGCGTGTGTGCGTCCGTGTGTCAGTGTGTGTGTGTGTGTATGTATGTGTGTGTCCGTTCGGCTCGCAGAGATTAGAATACGGCCGAGGCAAGAATGCCATGCCTGTCGTAAGAAGGGACTAATGAGTAGGAGTCGAGAGATGAAGAGTGTATTTGTGTGTGTGTGAGTGTGTGTGTATATGTGTGTGTGTGTGTGTGTGTCCGTTTGGCTTGTAGAGATAAGAATACGGTCGTGGCAAGAAGGCCCTGCCTCTCGTAAGAGGCGACTAATGGGTAGGAGTCGAGAGGTGAATAGTGTATGTGTGTGTGTGCGTGTGTGCGTGTGTGTGTTTCTGCGTGTGTGAGTGTGTGTGTATTAATATGTGTGTCCATTCGGCTCGCAGAGATTAGAATACGGCCGAGGCAAGAAGGCCAAACCTGTCGTAAGAAGGGACTAATGGGTAGGAGTCGAGAGATGAAGAGTGTATTTGTGTGTGTGTGAGTTTGTGTGTATGTGTGTG
>NW_027311885.1:7197500-7242500 GCF_040954645.1 Diabrotica undecimpunctata
CAGATCCACGGTAATGCTCAATACGCAATACCGATGGGTTCCGCTTGGTTAGGGACAGAGTACGATCCTCAATACGGAAATCTCTCTGTCCGGAATGGCTCACAGGTTCACTACACCGGCGAGTCAGGGAGCCTAGAGCGCTAGCTACAAGACTGTCTAATTCCGCTATTCACACGCCTTAAATAGCCGTTCTGAATCCCACTACGCCGTCACGTTGTAGAAGTGGATGCGCAAATATTGACACTCCCACGGTTCGAACTGTTAAACGATCAGAGCATCGTTACACCCCCTTCTCTTTGAGAAAAAAAAAGTAACATACCTTTTTTTTGTGTATATGGTGTTGTCTCCGGGGGCGTGTCAGGTAGAAGCTGACAGCCGTGCCGGACGCATTTAGAAATTCGGAGAAATACTTGGAAATTCCAAGTCTGTGCAAATCCGAATTTCTAATTGACTCGATGCAGGGAAATTCCACTTTTGCTACGTAAAACAAAGGATTTGTTTTATATAAAAGCAGATGGAATTTCTCTCATCAGTCAGTCGAGCTTGCCTCTTCTACTGTAGACCTAGTCGGTGCTATTATTGTTCCTACTAAGTTATTGTTTTATTTCTGATTTTTTTATATACCATTTTATTTTAGCATTATTGTATATTCAGACCTTTTCAGGTTAGAATAATATATTGATCTATATTTGTTTTGATTGTTTATTTTTCTTGTATTTTGTGTCTAAGTTGTTCTTCCGTAAGTTAAGAACACTTAGAAATATTTATCTTGCTTTTTCTATTTTATATTTTGATTTGTACTTTGTCTAAGTAGTTCTTTCCGGTAAGTCAAAGAACTCTTAGAAATATTTCTCTGAATATTTGACTTGTTATTTTAATTGTGCGTTTAAGCCATTCTTTTCCGGTAAGTCAAAAGAATACTTAGAAATATTTTCATAATCGTTGTTGCATTATTATTTCCGATATTTTATCTAAGATATTTTCTTCCTTAAGTTAAGAAAATACTTAATACATTTGTCTCTTTCATTTTCTATTTTATGCTAAGTTGTTTCTTCCGTAAGTCAAGAAACACTTAGCAATATTTCCACATCTTTTCTGTATTTGATTTTTCGTATTTGTAAGTCGTTTCTTCCGTAAGTCAAGAAACACTTATAAGTATTTGTATTCTTATTTTTCCATATTTGATTCTCTTGTTTGTTTTCACTCTAAGTTGTTTCTTCCGTAAGTCAAGAAACACTTAGAAATATTTCTATACCTTGTTTCATATTTACATATTTCATTTATCTGTATTTCTGTCCTAAGTTGTTTCTTCCGTAAGACAAGAAACACTTAGGAATATTTCTGCACTTTTCTATTCTTTTATCTTGTGTATTTTACTTTTCATTCTAAGTTGTTTCTTCCGTAAGTCAAGAAACACTTAGAAACATTTTCTTTGCATTGTACTTTTATACCATTTTATTTTTCTTGTTTACTAAGTTATTCCTTCCGTAAGTCAAGGAATACTTAGACTATTTTACCTGTTCTGTTTTCTATTTTTGATCTGTTATTTTGTAACTGCTCCTTGGAACTGTTACCTATAACAGATACTTGTCACGGTAACCGTTATTTTATACCAGTAGAAGTATTAAACCATTTTATCAGTGACAAGCAAAGATGGTCAACACCCGGTCTAATTCCGAGGACAGGAAGAAGTCCGCAGAGCCGGCGATGGGTCCTACAGGCCCAAATGCCCCCTCTCGGCAACATGGCGCCCAACCCACTAAAACCGAATCCACGACCCCAGGACCGTCTTCGAGCCAGCCTTCCACAGCTGACTTCATCTCTGCCCTTATGCAAGCGATGACGGCCCTATCGACCACTCAAGGCACCACACCCCAGATGCCTCATCCTGAGCCACCGAAGCCCAGGATTTCATATATGAAGCCCCCTCAGTTCTCAGGCCGGGACACTGAAAACCCTCTCAGCTTTCTAACCAAAGCCGAGACCTTCTTGACAAAATACGACGTGGACGAGGACAATTGGATAGATTACCTCATCGACAACTCACTCCACGGCGACGCGAAGAAATGGGCCCAGAAGTTTTCCCACACAGACCTACCGTACGACACCTTCCGAGACCGTCTCCTGAGAAAATACAACGACCCCGCTTTGCTCTCAGCCCTCACGTCGAAACTTCATGGAGAACATCAACAGAAGGATGAACCCACGGAGGACTTTTTCAACGGTAAAGCAGCCTTATTCAGACGTCTCGCACCATACACCCCTGAGGACCAGAGGTGTATCACCATCGTAAACCAACTGAGACCCGACATCGCGATCTGCCTACGAGTGAACATTCCAAAGACCGAGGAGGACCTCCTAACAATAGCCCAAGGAATGGAAGCTGATACCCGCCGGAACACCGTCGCTAACAAACCCCAACATCAATCCCAGCAACAATCCCGACAGCGACAGCACTACCGTCCCCCACGTCAAAACAACACACCACGCCACCCTGAAGCGATCGAGGAATGGAGGAACCCCAACAGACAGTCCAGGATGCCACCGATGAGCCAACCACTACCTCCACTACCTCAGAACCAGGAAAACGCCAACAGGGGCGCCAACTAAACCCTGTTGTGAAGATGGTGCCCCAACTGAACCCGATTCAGACACGACCCTCGACGACAGGCCTCCCCCAACTCCATGGAAGGATCAACGGACAACGTGTGAAGATCTTAGTCGACACCGGTGCATCTGGGAACTTCATTCACCAGATATTGATCCAGAGACGGGACCTGCAACGAGGATCAGGATTGGTTCAGCTGGCGTGCACGGGCAGCACGTCCCGCACCCTAGGGACTGCTGAAGTCAAGATTAACATCGAGACTCTGGATTCAACCGTCAACTGCGTGGTTATGGAGGACTTGAACCACGACGTTGTGTTAGGGATGCCTTGGTTGGAACAGGAAGAGGCCAATGTAGACATACCACGTAAATGTCTACACGTCGGTACCACCTGCAGAACCACCATTTACTGGAAGAACCCAGCAAAAAGGCAATCCAGGACGCAGCGGCTGGAACCCCATCAAGCTCCATCCTTCGCTTTGCAACAAGTTGAAAAGTTGATTCAAGAGTACGATGACGTTTTCGACGACCGTCTACGTCAGCCGACCACCAAGGCCACCGAGATGAAAATCGAAGTGACCGACGCCACGCCTATCAACGTTAAGCTCTATAAATATTCTACGGAGAAGAAGCAGATAATGGCCAAGGAGGTGAGAGAGATGCTAGCCGCAGGAGTCATCCGCCCCAGCAAATCTCCTTACAATAGCCCGGTGGTTATTGTAACCAAGAAGGATGGCACCCCCCGTTTCTGCGTAGACTATAGGAAGCTTAACAACGTGACCATCGACGAAGCCTCCAGCATGCCACCAATCCACGACTCCATCAAAGAGATTGGCACGGCTCAGATCTTCACCACCTTAGATCTGAAGAGTGGATTTTGGCAAGTCCCACTGCACAAGGACTCCAGCCGGAAGACAGCGTTCAGCCTGCCTGACGGGTCCTCATACGAATTTACGGTGATGCCCTTCGGCATCAAGAACGGACCAGCTGTGTTCCAGAAGCTCGTGACTTCAGTCTTCGCAGGATACATCGATGTTTTCATCAAGGTATACATGGATGATATTATCATCTATTCAGAAGACTGGACCCAACACCAGAACCACCTCCGCCTGGTTCTAGAGAGACTTCGGACACACGGACTATGGGCATCCCTAAAAAAGTGTAAATTCGCAGCAGACGAACTGGAGTACCTAGGACACAAAATCACCTCTGCCAACACCCAACCTCTGGAGAAGCATGTGGAGAAAATCAAAGGCTTCGACACTCCACGGACGATGAAGCAACTGCGAAGCTTCATCGGGACAGCCAACTGGTTAAGGGATTTCATCCCTCGATTTTCGGACATCATAACACCCTTGACGGACCTCACCAAGGGTAATAAGAGACGGATGCACTGGAACGACGCCGCAGAAGCCGCCTTCCAACGTCTCAAGATCGAAATCGAGGGAGATCTCCTACTTCACCGACCAGACGCGTCCAAACCCTTCTGCCTCCAGACGGATGCCTCCGATGTCGGCATGGGCGCAGTCCTGTTCCAAGGAACCTAAGACTACAAGAGAGTCATCGCATATGCCTCCACGAAGTTAAAACCAGCAGAAACCCGTTACCATATTAACGAGAAAGAGTGCCTCGCATTAGTTTGGGCACTCAAGAGGTACAAGCACTTCCTCCAGGATCAGCACTTCACGCTGTACACCGACAGTCAGGCTCTCCTGTGGCTCCATCGGTTCAAGGAAGACAAGGCCAAACTATCCCGATGGGCCTTGCTACTTCAGGAGTTCAACTTCACCGTGATACATATCCCAGGGAAGGAGAACGAACTCCCTGACCACTTGTCCAGGAACCCAACCACGGAGAGAGAAGAAGAAGCTGACCAAGACGAGGAAGTGGTGCGACTTAGCTGGCCTACAACGGACGTGGAGGAAGACGAGTCCTTTCCTCTACTATGTATGATGGAGGACGTCGACGAGGATGAAGACACCAACCCCATCCTAGATGATCTGGTTGACCTACCACTCCAGGATAAAATCCGGAGAAGCCACCAGACACACCACGGTATGCAGCGGTTTCGAAGACGCTACCTAGAGATCTCCGGACGTGGACCACGGAACGAAGTCGAAGAAAACCTTCTCCGTGAATTCACACTAGTCGATAACGCAGCTTACTACAACGCTGGACCAGACCATAGGACGCTGATAGTACCCCCATCCCTCCGGAAGGACGTGATGAAGGTCTATCACGACTCAGAGGAGGCCAACCACCCAGGACAAGACGAGACCATCCGGGCCATTAAAAATATCTATTACTGGCCCACATTATCAAAGGATGTTCGCGCCTACGTCAAGTCCTGCCTGACCTGCTTGAGGACCAAAGCTGCTCCACGACAACCAGCAGCTCCTGTGATGCCCAGGGAACCCGCCAACCCCTGAGAGAGAGTATTCTTCGACATTTTGGGACCATATCCACCAGCCAGAGGAACACGCAACCGCTACATCCTCTTGGCGACAGATTGCTTGAGCAACTGGGTGGAATATCGATGCGTCCAATCTACAAAAAGCCGGGACATCATCCAGTTCCTCCAGGAGGAAATCTGCGGCCGCTGGGGGAAACCTACCACTCTCATCACGGACAACGCAGCCCAATTTCGGACAGATGCATGGGAGAGATTCTTGAGACGGCACAACATCAAAGCCGAATTTAGCCCTATCTTCCACCAGAGGGCCAACCCGGTTGAACGCCGAGCTCAGGAGCTCAAAAAGGGACTCCGCGCCCGATGCAAAACTGCAAATGATCCGAAATGGGAATCCTACCTGGCTGACATCATGTTCAGCCTAAGGACACGGAGGAACGAGGCCACCCAGGAAACACCCGCTGAACTTCTGCTAGGCTATCTGCCACGGCGCGCAGAAGAAACACAGCGTGAGCATCGTTTGGCAAACACCGCAGCCAGACGAGACGAAAGGGTTGCCAGAGCGGTTCAAAAGGCCACTGTATATGCGAGGAACATGTTTCCTGACAACCCTAACGCTCCACCCGCCAGGAGGTTCATCGAAGGAGAGCAGGTCATGGTGAGGAACCACGTCCGAGGGAACTTCGGACCGACATGGACGGGACCACACACGATCCTGAAGGTGCTAGGCGATCATACCTATGAGATACACCGCGACCGGGACGTGAATAGGACCATCCATGTAGACGACATCCGCGCTGCTCCTTCACCTAGGGACGAACCTCCAGAGCAGGATTAAGGTTTATTACGACACGTGTAGATATCAAGGTGAACTGAGTAACCTTATATCTTCACGACGTCGTAAGACCTTCCTCAGGGTGAATTAAGTAGTCCTGCCAGAACAGCTGAGGATAACGGGGCCCTGTTACGAAACGTTACAGACACCAGGGTGAATCGAGTAACTCTACGTGTTCTGAAACGTCGTAAGGCCCCAGCCGGGTGAATTAAGTAGCCTGGCCGAAACACCTGGACCACCTGGACCACCGGGACCACCTGGACCACCTGAACCATCTGGATATTATAATAGTTAAGTGTAACATATCTTAGTCGCTAGCGTAAGTTTGAATTGTATTTCTTTGTATTTCTTTGTATTGTATTTCTTTTTTTTAGGTTAAGGACTTTTTGTATTATTGTATTGTTTGATTTTTTTTTATTAATAAATTTTTTTTAGCACCGTTAGGTCTTTCAGAGGGGATGGGGTGGCTCCGGGGGCGTGTCAGGCAGAAGCTGACAGCCGTGCCGGACGCATTTAGAAATTCGGAGAAATACTTGGAAATTCCAAGTCTGGGCAAATCCGAATTTCTAATTGACTCGATGCAGGGAAATTCCACTTTTGCTACGTAAAACAAAGGATTTGTTTTATATAAAAGCAGATGGAATTTCTCTCATCAGTTAGTCGAGCTTGCCTCTTCTACTGTAGACCTAGTCGGTGCTATTATTGTTCCTACTAAGTTATTGTTTTATTTCTGATTTTTTTATATACCATTTTATTTTAGCATTATTGTATATTCAGACCTTTTCAGGTTAGAATAATATATTGATCTATATTTGTTTTGATTGTTTATTTTTCTTGTATTTTGTGTCTAAGTTGTTCTTCCGTAAGTTAAGAACACTTAGAAATATTTATCTTGCTTTTTCTATTTTATATTTTGATTTGTACTTTGTCTAAGTAGTTCTTTCCGGTAAGTCAAAGAACTCTTAGAAATATTTCTCTGAATATTTGACTTGTTATTTTAATTGTGCGTTTAAGCCGTTCTTTTCCGGTAAGTCAAAAGAATACTTAGAAATATTTTCATAATCGTTGTTGCATTATTATTTCCGATATTTTATCTAAGATATTTTCTTCCTTAAGTTAAGAAAATACTTAATACATTTGTCTCTTTCATTTTCTATTTTATGCTAAGTTGTTTCTTCCGTAAGTCAAGAAACACTTAGCAATATTTCCACATCTTTTCTGTATTTGATTTTTCGTATTTGTAAGTCGTTTCTTCCGTAAGTCAAGAAACACTTATAAGTATTTGTATTCTTATTTTTCCATATTTGATTCTCTTGTTTGTTTTCACTCTAAGTTGTTTCTTCCGTAAGTCAAGAAACACTTAGAAATATTTCCATACCTTGTTTCATATTTACATATTTCATTTATCTGTATTTCTGTCCTAAGTTGTTTCTTCCGTAAGACAAGAAACACTTAGGAATATTTCTGCACTTTTCTATTCTTTTATCTTGTGTATTTTACTTTTCATTCTAAGTTGTTTCTTCCGTAAGTCAAGAAACACTTAGAAACATTTTCTTTGCATTGTACTTTTATACCATTTTATTTTTCTTGTTTACTAAGTTATTCCTTCCGTAAGTTAAGGAATACTTAGACTATTTTACCTGTTCTATTTTCTATTTTTGATCTGTTATTTTGTAACTGCTCCTTGGAACTGTTACCTATAACAGATACTTGTCACGGTAACCGTTATTTTATACCAGTAGAAGTATTAAACCATTTTATCAGTGACAAGCAAAGATGGTCAACACCCGGTCTAATTCCGAGGACCGGAAAAAGTCCGCAGAGCCGGCGATGGGTCCTACAGGCCCAAATGCCCCCTCTCGGCAACAGTGTCTACAGCCTTGTGATGCCATCTATCCCTCTCGGTATCTTTATCACAATCTTTCTCCCGTTGTGACAGCATATCCTGTATCTTTTGGTCCCCCTCTCGATCAGGTGTTTTGGGACGACCTCTATAAGATCGGCGTGTTTCCCGGGTTCAGGTTCTCCTGGAGTGGACGCGGATTGGGCTTCTTGTCCCGTTTTAGTATCAGATACGCTCTTCTTCCTCGGTGGGGTTGGTGGTGTCCCAAAAAGTTCGTGGAATCTCTTCATGATCCTCTCTGCGTCTTTTCCTGCTGTCACGGGTAGTTCGGGTCTCTCTGGCGTTCCCAGAGGGGTCATCTCTTCCGGTATCTCTAATATGTCTTCCATGTTTGATGTTGATGAACTGAATTCTGCTTGCTAGCATTGCCACTTAAATACCGTTTGGTTGTGGTGGGGATTGGATTTCTGTAGTAACATTTCCCCCCTCCCATGGTTTTAAATCTTTTACATGCGCCGTCATCTGCTTGCGGCTACTACTATCGGCCAATTTCAGTTTTACTATCACTGGTGATATTACTGACGTTACTATGTATGGTCCGGAGTACTTCGGCGCTAGTTTGCTGGTGAAAGCTGCACTAGCTGATGATAGATGGTGTTCCTTTTTCATGACTCGATCTCCTGGATGTGGCTGCCAGTCTCTTCGTCTTAGATCGTAATGTTTCTTTTAGTCCTCGAAAGCGTGTTCCATGTGCACTTTCGCTAGTTCTCTTAACGCTTCTAACTTGTTTAAGTTTTCTGCATACCCCTGTATATCTTGTCCATTTGTCGCCTCTGTTATGTCTAATTCCCTTCCGAAATTAAGAAGCGCTGGTGAAAATCCTGTTGAATCGTGTCTTGACGAATTTATGGCGTAGCAGAATTCTGGTATGAATTTGTCCCAGTCTTTATGGTTATCCTCCACGTAAGTAGCTATCATCGTTTTCAGTACTTTGTTCATTCGTTCTACTGAATTGCATTGAGGTGAGTATGGCGGTGTTAGAATGTGATTTATGTTATAGGACTTTAGGAACGCCTTAAAATTTCCGCTTGTAAATTGCGCGCCGTTGTCCGAGATGATTTTCTTCGGGATACCGAATTGCATGACTACTTTAGATCGTAGAGTGTCGATGATTGAGTTCGTAGATGCTGCTCTTATTGGCTGGGCGACGACCCATTTGGTAAACCGGTCTTGCACGACTATTAAGAAAATGTTTCCTTTTGCAGATCTTGGGAATGGTCCCATTAAATCAACTGAGACAGTATGTTAAGGCTTTTCTACAGTGGACGGTTGCATTTTCCCGGCTGGTTGCATTTAAGACGGTTTATATTGGAGGCACTTCGTACGGGCTCTAACGTAGTCTGCAATTTGTTTAAACATCTTAGGCCAATAGTACTTTTGCCCTATTCGGCAAATTGTTTTTGCAATTCCTAAGTGGCCTGCTGTGGTCGAGTCATGATTTTCCTCCAAAATATCTTTCCTTTTATATCTTGGTACGCATAATTTCCATGGGTTATTAAACTCTGGGTCGGCTAAATTACGCTGCTTCAAACGTGTTTATATAATTTCCCGTTTAATATTTGTAAATCCGGGAAATCGTCTGGGTTCTGGAGTACATTCCTATATAAATTATCGTACCAACTGCATGATTCCAGTTCTGATGCTACTAATTCCGACTCTGGTTCTTCGCTCTGGTTTTCTTGTGGTTGTCGTGACAAAGCATCTGCTACCTTGTTGAGGACTCCCTTTCTATATATTACCTCGAAATCGTACTGTTGCAGTTCTAAACTCCACCTGGCTAACCGACCTGACGGGTTTTTAAGGTTCTTCAGCCATTTGAGGGACTGATGGTCTGATATGACCTTAAAATTGTATCCTTCTATATACGGCCTCATTTGCTTTATCCCGTAAACGATGGATAGACATTCTTTTTCCGTTGTGGAATATTTTGTCTCGGCTGGTGTGAGGGTTCGACTAGCATATGCAATTACTTTATCCTGGCCGTCGTATTTCTGTGTTAGTGCAACTCCAAGTCCACAGTTCGACGCATCTGTTTGCAGGTAAAATGTTTTCGAAAAATCGGGGCATGCTAATACTGGGGCCGATGTAAGTTTTGATTTTAGCTCTTCAAACGCGTTTTCCTGCTTATCGGTCCATTTCCATCTTATCTTCTTCTTCAGAAGCATGTTTAGCGGTCCTGCTATTGTCGAATAGTTCTCTATGAATCGGCGGTACCATGATGTTATTCCTAGGAACCGGCGGAGTTGACGCACATTTCTCGGTGCTGTAAGTCCGGTTATAGCGTTGGTTTTCTCCGGGTCGGTTTTTATTCCTTCTGCTCCAACCACATGTCCTAAGTATCTGAGTTCTGACTGGCAAAACGTGCCTTTCTCGAAGTTCAGCTGTAATCTGGCTTCTTTCAGTCTTCGGAAAACTTCATGTAGGTGATTTAAATGCTCTTGGAGCGTTTTAGATATTACTACGATATCATCCAAGTAGGCAAACGCGAATTCCATATCGGGAGGTATTACCTTATCCAGTAATCGTTGGAAAGTGGCTCCTGCGGAATGCAGTCCGAATGGGGTGGTTTTGAACTGAAAATGGCCTTTTCCGGGTACGCTGAATGCTGTCACTGGGCGGCTTGTTTCTTCTAGGGGTATTTGAAAATATCCCTGTTTCAAATCGAGGGTCGATATAAAATTTGCTTCCTTAAGTCTATCCAGAATTTCCGATATTCTGGGTAACGGATATGCGTCCTTATCTGATAGTTCGTTGACTTTTCTAAAGTCAATGCAAAATCTGTACGAGTTATCCTTTTTCCTAACTAGTACAATCGGTGAACTCCAACCACTTGTGGAGGGTTCGATGGTTCCTTCTTTTAACATCTTGTCCACTTCTTGGTTGATGATCTGTAGCATTGCGGGATTGTGCCGCCTATAAGGCTGCTTGACTGGATCGCACTTTTTCTTCAATTTTATTTCGTGTCTTATTAAGTTGGTGGGCCCTGTTATATTCTCAAACTCCCTTAGTTCTTTTCTTAGGAACCTTTCTAACTCCGTATTTTGAGTGGAGTCTTTTAAAGTGTTACATGTCTCTTCTTGATGTTGTATGTATTGTTTGGTCGTATGTTTATCGAATTTAAGTTCGATAGAATGGTTCCTGAGGAATTCCACTCCTATTAATGCATCTTACGTCAACCCTGGCATTACTATGAATGTTTGTCGGGTTTGTAACTTATCGATCTCGCATTCAATTGTCAACTTCTGGTTAAGCTCGATTGACGCTCCATTTGCTAGTCTTGTTCTCCCGCTGTAGCTATCTAGAGAGTCCTTGTATATCTGAGCTATTCTATCCCCGACGTAATTTTTAGTAGTTCCTGTGTCAATGAGAGCTCTGTATGTTCTTTGCCCTATTTTTAGTGATGCGAACAGTCGAATGTCATTGCTTGCTGGCTGTGTAACGGCGAAAACGAATGGAGTCGAATCTTGTTTTACAGACTGGGACGACTCCTTGTTTCTCCAGTCTGTAATTCGTTTCCCTGACGCCTGAAACAGCAGTCGCTGCTGTAAACCCCTTCTCTGCCGCAACGCGAACAAAACTTTTTCCATGGGTTTTTGCAGTTTTTACGGCTGTGACCTGACATCTTGCATCTAAAGCATGCCGTTTTCGCATCTTACTCTGTTTGGTCCGTGCGTCTCCAGTTTCCACGGCAAATCTGATTTGCTCGGGTCTTTTCGTCTTCTACAGCTTCATATTCTTGGGCTAAATCTTGTAATTCGGCTAAGTTTTCGAAATCCCGGCGGCGAGCATAAAGTTTATATTCTGGTAACAAATTTTTGTATATCCTTTCGAGTTCTTGGTTTTTGGAAAAAGACCCTTCTCGTCTGATTAATGTTTGAATTTCCGTGATATATCTATCTACTGGTTCGTTTTGTCTCTGTTTTCTGTTTCGGATTTGCTCTCCTAGTTGTAGTAAATATCCCCTGGGATAGAAAGCTTTTTTAAAATCTTCGCTGAAATCTGTCCATGACTTCCAATTTTTGTTATTGTTTCTGTACCATAACAACGCGTGGTCTCCTAATAATTCTGGTAATGCTCTTAGCAGATCTTGTTTATCGATCTCGTAGGCCAAGCTTAATTCGTCTATCCTCTCTAAGAAGTCTATTGCATCCGAATGTTTCTTGTCGAAGTGTGTGTTCCACTTTCGTACTTGATTTAGCAATTCTGGTTGCCCCATTTGTTTCGTTATTGTTAATTCCTGTAATTGTCTTCGGATGCCCGAAATTTCCTGGGTCAGTGTGTCGGATTCTGTTCCCTTGAACGTTTTTTCTTTTGGAATTGTTCCTGTCGCTTCCTCGCGATTTTTAAAATAGGTTCTGAGTCGTGCTCTCAATTCGTCGACGGTTCCCTTGGGATCTAAGCCGTATTTTTCGGCCTCGCTCTGCAACTCCTCTTTGCAAAGTCGGTTTATCCACGACGTACTTGTTACTGAGTCTGTGTCTTTATCTGTCGGCATGTTATTAATTTTGCTCGGGCGCCAGTTTGTGATGGGTAGCTCTTTCGGGGCGACAGACTCAGTAAAACACAGGTTTAAAGTAAAAATAAATCTATTAATTTAGTATATCTACAATAAATAAAAATAAAACGGAATTCTACGTTGTATACTTATACAATGAATAAAACTAAAACGAATTCTACGTCCCCGTCTGGATCCCGTGATGAACGAAGTCCTCGGCGAACGTCTATAAAAGAAAAGAAATTAATTAGTACTACTAATAAGAAACGAAATGGGGGAAATCGATCGCGCGCAGATTTATACTCGCTTTCGCTTCAATTCAGCGAAAGCTCCGAATATGCTCGCAAACAAAATATTTAGCTGTGCAGACCCATGGCAATGTTCAATACACAATGCCGACGGGTTCCGCTTGGCTAAGGACAGAGTATAATCCTCAATACGGAAATCTCTCTGTCCCGGTTGATTCTGTGGAGATCCACGGTAATGCTCAATACGCAATACCGATGGGTTCCGCTTGGTTAGGGACAGAGTACGATCCTCAATACGGAAATCTCTCTGTCCGGAATGGCTCGCAGGTTCACTACACCGGCGAGCCAGGGAGCCTAGAGCGCTAGCTACAAGACTGTCTAATTCCGCTATTCACACGTCTTAAATAGCCGTACTGAATCCCACTACGCCGTCACGTTGTAGAAGTAGATGCGCAAATATTGACACTCCCACGGTTCGAACTGTTAAACGATCAGAGCATCGTTACAGTGTGTGTGTCCGTTCGGCTTGCAGAGATAAGAATACGGCCGAGGGAAGAAGGTTCTGCCTGTCTTAAGAGGCGACTAATGGATAGAAGTCGAGAGGTGGAGAGTGTGTGCGTGTGCGTGTGTGCGTGTGTTCCTGTGTGCGTGTGTTTGTGTGTGCGTGTGTGTGTATGTGTCCGTTCGGCTTGCAGAGATAAAAACACGGCCGTAACAAGAAGTCCCTGCCTGTCGTAAGAGAAGAATAATGGGTAGGAGTCGAGAGGTAAAGAGTGTATGTATGTGTGTGTGCGTGTATGCGTGCGTGTGTGAGTGTGTGTGTATGTGTGTGTGTGAGTGTGTGTGTGTCCTGTCGGCTCGCAGAGATAAGAACACGGCCGTGGAAAGAAGGCCCTGCCTGTCGTAAGAGGCGACTAATATGTAGGAGTCGAGAGGTGAAGAGTGTATTTGTGTGTGTGCGTGCGTGTGTGCGTGTGTGTGTGCGTGTGTGCGTGTGTGTGTGTGTCCGTTTGACGTGCAAAAATAAGAACACGGCCGTGGCAAGAAGTCCCTGCCTGTCGAAAGAGGAGAATAATGGGTAGGAGTCGAGAGGTGAAGAGTGTATTTGCGCGTGTGTGTGTGCGTGTGTGCGTGCGTGTGTGTGTAAGGATGTGTGTCCGTTCAGCTTGTAGAGATAAGAATACGGCCGAGGCAAGAAGGCCCTGCCTGTCGTAAGTGGCGACTAATGGGTAGGAGTCGAGAGGTGAAGAGTGTATGTGTGTGTGTGTGTGTGTGTGTGTGTGTGTGCGTGTGTGCGTCTGTGTGCGTGTGTGAGTGTGTGTATGTGTGTGTGTCCGTTTGGCTTGCAGAGATAAGAACACGGCCGTGGCAAGAAGGCCCTGCCTGTCGTAAGAGGCGATTAATGGGTAGGAGTCGAGAGGTGAAGAGTGTATTTGCGCGTGTGTGTATGCGTGTGTGCGTGCGTGTGTGTGTAAGGGTGTGTGTGTGTATGTGTGTGTGTGTGTGTCCGTTTGGCTTGCAGAGATAAGAATACGGCCGTGGCAAGAAGGCCCTGCCTGTCTTAAGAGGCGACTAATGGATAGGAGTCGAAAGGTGGAAAGTGTGTGCGTGTGCGTGCGCGTATGCGTGTGTGCGTGCGTGTGTGTGTAAGTGTGTGTATCCGTTCGGCTTGCAGAGATAAGAATACGGCCGGGGCAAGAAGGCCCTGCCTCTCGTAAGAGGCGACTAAAAGGTAGGAGTCGAGAGGTGAAGAGTGTATGTGTGTGTGTGTGTGTGTGTGTGTGTGTGTGTGTGTGTGTGACTGTGTGTGTGTGTCCGCTCGGCTCGCAGAGATAAGAACAAGGCCGTGGCAAGAAGGCCCTGCCTGTCGTAAGAGGCGACTAATAGGTAGAAGTCGAAAGGTGAAGAGAGTATGTGTGTGTATGTGTGCGTGTGTGCGTGTGTGCGTGCGTGTGTGTGTGAGTGTGGGTGTATGTCCGTTCGGCTCGCAGAGATAAGAACACGGCCGTGGCAAGAAGTCCCTGAATGTCGTAAGAGGCGACTAATGGGTAGGAGTCGAGAGGTGAAGAGTCTATGTGTATGAGCGTGTATGTGTATGTGTGTACGTGTGTAAGTGTGTGTGTGTATGTGTGTGTGTCCGTTCGGCTTGCAGAGATAAGAATACGGCCGAGGGAAGAAGGTTCTGCCTGTCTTAAGAGGCGACTAATGGATAGAAGTCGAGAGGTGGAGAGTGTGTGCGTGGGCGTGTGTGCGTGTGTTCCTGTGTGCGTGTGTTTGTGTGTGCGTGTGTGTGTATGTGCCCCTTCGGCTTGCAAAGATAAAAACACGGCCGTAACAAGAAGTCCCTGCCTGTCGTAAGAGAAGAATAATGGGTAGGAGTCGAGAGGTAAAGAGTGTATGTGTGTGTGTGTGCGTGTATGTGTGTGTGTGTGAGTGTGTGTGTGTCCGTTTGACGTGCAAAAATAAGAACACGGCCGTGGCAAGAAGTCCCTGCCTGTCGAAAGAGGAGAATAATGGGTAGGAGTCGAGAGGTGAAGAGTGTATGTGTGTGTCTGTGTGCGTGCGTGTGTGAGTGTGTGTGTATGTGTGTGTGTGAGTGTGTGTGTGTCCGGTCGGCTTGCAGAGATAAGAACACGGCCGTGGCAAGAAGGCCCTGCCTGTCGTAAGAGGCGATTAATGGGTAGGAGTCGAGAGGTGAAGAGTGTATTTGCGCGTGTGTGTGTGCGTGTGTGTGTAAGGGTGTGTGTCCGTTCAGCTTGTAGAGATAAGAATACGGCCGAGGCAAGAAGGCCCTGCCTGTCGTAAGTGGCGACTAATGGGTAGGAGTCGAGAGGTGAAGAGTGTATGTGTGTGTGTGTGTGTGCGTGTGTGTGTGCGTGTGTGAGTGTGTGTGTATGTGTGTGTGTGTCCGTTTGGCTTGCTGAAATAAGAATACGGCCGTGGCAAGAAGGCCCTGCCTTTCTTAAGAGGCGACTAATGGATAGGAGTCGAGAGGTGGAAAGTGTGTGCGTGTGCGTGTGCGTATGCGTGTGTGCGTGCGTGTGTGTGTAAGTGTGTGTGTGTGTGTGTGTGTGTGACTGTGTGTGTGTTCGCTCGGCTCGCAGAGATAAGAACACGGCCGTGGCAAGAAGGCCCTGCCTGTCGTAAGAGGGGACTAATAGGTAGAAGTCGAGAGGTGAAGAGTGTATGTGTGTGTGTGTGCGTGTGTGTGTGCGTGTGTGAGTATGTGTGTGTGTTAGTTCGGCCTGCAGAGATAAGAACACGACCGATCAAGAAGGCCCTGCCTATCGTAAGAGGCGACTAATAGGTAGGAGTCGAGAGGTGAAGAGTGTATGTGTGTGTGTGCGTGTGTGCGTGTGTGTGTACGTGTGTGAGTATGTGTGTGTGTCCGTTCGGCTTGCAGAGATAAGAACACTGCCGAAGCAAGAGGGCCCTGCCCGTCGTAAGAGGCGACTAATAGGTAGGACCCGAGAGGTAAAAAGTCTATGTGTGTGTGCGTGTATTGCGTGTGTGTTTACGTGTGTAAGTGTGTGTGTGTATATGTGTGTGTCCTTTAGGCTTACAGAGATAAGAATACGGCCGAGGTAAGAAGGTTCTGCCTGTCTTAAGTGGCGACTAATGGATAGAAGTTGAGAGGTGGAGAGTGATTGCGTGTGCGTTTGTTCCTGTGTGCGTGTGTTTGTTTGTGCGTGTGTGTGTGTGTGTCCGTTCGGCTTGCAGAGATAAAAACATGGCCGTGGCAAGAAGTCCCTGCCTGTCGTAAGAGGAGAACAATGGGTAGGAGTCGAGAAGTGAAGGGTGTATGTGTGTGTGTGTGTGTGTGTGCGTGTGTGCGTGCGTGTGTGTGTGAGTGTGTGTGTGTGTCCGTTCGGCTCGCGGAGATAAGAACACGGCCGTGGCAAGAAGTCCCTGAATGCCGTAAGAGGCGACTAATAGGTAGGAGTCGAGAGGTGAAGAGTTTATGTGTGTGAGCGTGTATGCGTGTGTGTGTACGTGTGTGAGTGTGTGTGTATATGTGTGTGTGTCCGTTTGGCTTACAGAGATAAGAATACGGCCGAGGGAAGAAGGTTCTGCCTGTCTTAAGTGGCGACTAATGGATAGAAGTCGAGAGGTGGAGAGTGTGTGCGTGTGCGTGTGTGCGTGTGTTCTTGTGTGCGTGTGTTTGTGTGTGCGTGTGTTTGTGTGTGCGTGTGTGTGTGTCCGTTCGGCTTGCAGAGACAAAAACACGGCCATGGCAAGAAGTCCCTGCCTGTCGTAAGAGGAGAATAATGGATAGGAGTCGAGAGGCGAAGTGTGTATGTGTGTGTGTCTGTGTGCGTGCGTGTGTGAGTGTGTATGTATGTGTGTGTGTGAGTGTGTGTGTCCGGTCGGCTCGCAGAGATAAGAACACGGCCGTGGCAAGAAGGCCCTACCTGTCGTAAGAGGCGACTAATGGGTAAGAGTCGAGAGGTGAAGAGTGTATTTGCGCGTGTGTGTGTGCGTGTGTGCGTGCGTGTGTATGTGAGTGTGTGTGTCGGTTCAGCTGGCAGAGATAAGAATACGACCGAGGCAAGAAGGCCCTGCCTGTCGTAAGTGGCGACTAATGGGTAGGAGTCGAGAGGTGAAGAGTGTATGTGTGTGTGTGCGTGTGTGCGTGTGTGTGTGAGTGTGTGTGAATGTATGTGTGTGTCCGTTCGGCTCGCAGAGATTAGAATACGGCCAAGGCAAGAAGGCCATGCCTGTCGTAAGAGGCCATTAATGGGTAGAAGTCGAGAGGTGAAGAGTGTATTTGCGCGTGTGTGTGTGTGTGTGTGTGCGTGCGTGTGTGTGTGAATGTGTGTGTCCGTTCAGCCTGCAGAGATAAGAATACGACCAAGGCAAAAAGGCTTTGCCTGTCGTAAGTGGCGACTAATGGGTAGGAGTCGAGAGGTGAAGAGTGTATGTGTATGTGTGTTCGTGTGTGCGTGTGTGTGTGCGTGTGTGAGTGTGTGTGTATGTGTGTGTGTGTCCGTTTGGCTTGCAGAGATAAGAATACGGCCGTGGCAAGAAGGCCCTGCCTGTCTTAAGAGGCGACTAATGGATTGGAGTCGAGAGGTGGAAAGTGTGTGCGTGTGTGTGTGCGTGTGTGCGTGCGTGTCTGTGTAAGTGTGTGTATCCGTTCGGCTTGCAGAGATAAGAATACGACCGGGGTAAGAACGCCCTGCCTCTCGTAAGAGGCGACTAAAAGGTAGGAGTCGAGAGGTGAAGAGTGTATGTGTGTGTGTGTGTGTGTGTGTGTGTGTGTGTGTGTGTGTGTGTGTGTGTGTGTGACTGTGTGTGTGTGTCCGCTCGGCTCGCAGAGATAAGAACACGGCCGTGGCAAAAAGGCCCTGCCTGTCGTAAGAGGCGACTAATGGGTAGGAGTCGAGAGGTGAAGAGTGTATGTGTGTGTGTGCGTGTGTGCGTGTGTGTGTACGTGTGTGAGTGTGTGTGTATATGTGTGTGTGTCCGTTCGGCTTACAGAGATAAGAATACGGCCGAGGGAAGAAGGTTCTGCCTGTCGTAAGAGGAGAATAATGGATAGGAGTCGAGAGGTGAAGAGTGTATGTGTGTGTGTCTGTGTGCGTGCGTGTGTGAGTGTGTATGTGTGTGTGTGTGAGTGTGTGTGTGTCCGGTCGGCTCGCAGAGATAAGAACACGGCCGTGGCAAGAAGGCCCTGCCTGTCGTAAGAGGCGACTAATGGGTAGGAGTCGAGAGGTGAAGAGTGTATGTGTGTGTGTGTCTGCGTATGATTGTGCGTGTGTGAGTGTGTGTGTATGTATGTGTGTGTCCGTTCGGCTCGCAGAGAATAGAATACGGCCGGGGCAAGAAGGCCATGCCTGTCGTAAGAGGCGATTAATGAGTAGGAGTCGAGAGGTGAAGAGTGAATTTGCGCGTGTGTGTGTGCGTGTGTGCGTGCGTGTGTGTGTGTGAGTGTGTGTGTCCGTTCGGCTCGCAGAGATAAGAACACGGCCGTGGCAAGAAGTTCCTGAATGTCGTAAGAGGCGACTAATAGGTAGGAGTCGAGAGGTGAAGAGTCTATGTGTGTGAGCGTGTATGTGTGTGTGTACGTGTGTGACTGTGTGTGTATATGTGTGTGTGTCCGTTTGGCTTACAGAGATAAGAATACGGCCGAGGGAAGAAGATTCTGCCTGTCTTAAGTGGCGACTAATGGATAGAAGTCGAGAGGTGGAGAGTGTTTGCGTGTGCGTGTGTGCGTGTGTTCCTGTGTGCGTGTGTTTGTGTGTGCGTGTGTGTGTGTCCGTTCGGCTTGCAGAGATAAAAACACGGCCATGGCAAGAAGTCCCTGCCTGTCGTAAGAGGAGAATAATGGATAGGAGTCGAGAGGTGAAGAGTGTATGTGTGTGTGTCTGTGTGCGTGCGTGTGTGGGTGTGTATGTATGTGTGTGTGTGAGTGTGTGTGTGTCCGGTCGGCTGGCAGAGATAAGAACACGGCCGTGGCAAGAAGGCCCTGCCTGTCGTAAGAGGCGACTAATGGGGAGGAGTCGAGAGGTGAAGGGCGTATTTGCGCGTGTGTGTGTGCGTGTGTGCGTGCGTGTGTATGTGAGTGTGTGTGTCCGTTCAGCTTGCAGAGATACGAATACGACCGAGGCAAGAAGGCCCTGCCTGTCGTAAGTGGCGACTAATGGGTAGGAGTCGAGAGGTGAAGAATGTATGTGTGTGTGTGCGTGTGTGCGTGTGTGTGTGAGTGTGTGTGAATGTATGTGTGTGTCCGTTCGGCTCGCAGAGATTAGAATACAACAAAGGCAAGAAGGCCTTGCCTGTCGTAAGTGGCGACTAATGGGTAGGAGTCGAGAGGTGAAAAGTGTATGTGTGTGTGTGTGTGCGTCTGTGCGTGTGTGTGTGCGTGTGTGAGTGTGTGTGTATGTGTGTGTGTCCGTTTGGCTTGCAGAGATAAGAATACGGCCGTGACAAGAAGGCCCTGCCTGTCTTAAGAGGCGACTAATGGATAGGAGTCGAGAGGTAGAAAGTGTGTGCGTGTGTGTGTGCGTGTGTGCGTGCGTGTCTGTGTAAGTGTGTGTATCCGTTCGGCTTGCAAAGATAAGAATACGGCCGGGGTAAAAAAGCCCTGCCTCTCGTAAGAGGCGACTAAAAGGTAGGAGTCGAGAGGTGAAGAGTGTATGTGTGTGTGTGTGTGTGCGTTTGTGAGTATGTGTGTGTTAGTTCGGCCTGCAGAGATAAGAACACGACCGAAGCAAGAAGGCCCTGCCTATCGTAAGAGGCGACTAATAGGTAGGAGTCGAGAGGTGAAGAGTCTATGTGCGTGTGCGTGTATGCGTGTGTGTACGTGTGTGAGTGTGTGTGTGTGTATGTGTGTGTGTCCTTTAGGCTTACAGAGATAACAATACGGCCGAGGGAAGAAGGCCCTGCCTCTCGTAAGAGGCGACTAAAAGGTAGGAGTCGAGAGGTGAAGAGTGTATGTGTGTGTGTGTGTGTGTGTGTGTGTGTGTGTGTGTGTGTGTGTGTGTGTGTGTGTGTGTGTGTGTGACTGTGTGCGTGTTCGCTCGGCTCGCAGAGATAAGAACACGGCCGTGGCAAGAAAGCCCTGCCTGTCTTAAGAGGCGACTAATGGATAGGAGTCGAGAGGTGGAAAGTGTGTGCGTGTACGTGTGCGTATGCGTGTGTGCGTGCGTGTGTGTGTAAGTGTGTGTATCCGTTCGGCTTGCAGAGATAAGAATACGGCCGAGGTAAGAAGGTTCTGCCTGTCTTAAGTGGCGACTAATGGATAGAAGTTGAGAGGTGGAGAGTGATTGCGTGTGCGTTTGTTCCTGTGTGCGTGTGTTTGTTTGTGCGTGTGTGTGTGTGTGTCCGTTCGGCTTGCAGAGATAAAAACATGGCCGTGGCAAGAAGTCCCTGCCTGTCGTAAGAGGAGAACAATGGGTAGGAGTCGAGAAGTGAAGGGTGTATGTGTGTGTGTGTGCGTGTGTGCGTGCGTGTGTGTGTGAGTGTGTGTGTGTGTCCGTTCGGCTCGCGGAGATAAGAACACGGCCGTGGCAAGAAGTCCCTGAATGCCGTAAGAGGCGACTAATAGGTAGGAGTCGAGAGGTGAAGAGTTTATGTGTGTGAGCGTGTATGCGTGTGTGTGTACGTGTGTGAGTGTGTGTGTATATGTGTGTGTGTCCGTTTGGCTTACAGAGATAAGAATACGGCCGAGGGAAGAAGGTTCTGCCTGTCTTAAGTGGCGACTAATGGATAGAAGTCGAGAGGTGGAGAGTGTGTGCGTGTGCGTGTGTGCGTGTGTTCTTGTGTGCGTGTGTTTGTGTGTGCGTGTGTTTGTGTGTGCGTGTGTGTGTGTCCGTTCGGCTTGCAGAGACAAAAACACGGCCATGGCAAGAAGTCCCTGCCTGTCGTAAGAGGAGAATAATGGATAGGAGTCGAGAGGCGAAGTGTGTATGTGTGTGTGTCTGTGTGCGTGCGTGTGTGAGTGTGTATGTGTGTGTGTGTGTGAGTGTGTGTGTCCGGTCGGCTCGCAGAGATAAGAACACGGCCGTGGCAAGAAGGCCCTACCTGTCGTAAGAGGCGACTAATGGGTAAGAGTCGAGAGGTGAAGAGTGTATTTGCGCGTGTGTGTGTGCGTGTGTGCGTGCGTGTGTATGTGAGTGTGTGTGTCCGTTCAGCTGGCAGAGATAAGAATACGACCGAGGCAAGAAGGCCCTGCCTGTCGTAAGTGGCGACTAATGGGTAGGAGTCGAGAGGTGAAGAGTGTATGTGTGTGTGTGCGTGTGTGCGTGTGTGTGTGAGTGTGTGTGAATGTATGTGTGTGTCCGTTCGGCTCGCAGAGATTAGAATACGGCCAAGGCAAGAAGGCCATGCCTGTCGTAAGAGGCCATTAATGGGTAGAAGTCGAGAGGTGAAGAGTGTATTTGCGCGTGTGTGTGTGTGTGTGTGCGTGCGTGTGTGTGTGAATGTGTGTGTCCGTTCAGCTTGCAGAGATAAGAATACGACCAAGGCAAAAAGGCTTTGCCTGTCGTAAGTGGCGACTAATGGGTAGGAGTCGAGAGGTGAAGAGTGTATGTGTATGTGTGTGCGTGTGTGCGTGTGTGTGTGCGTGTGTGAGTGTGTGTGTATGTGTGTGTGTGTCCGTTTGGCTTGCAGAGATAAGAATACGGCCGTGGCAAGAAGGCCCTGCCTGTCTTAAGAGGCGACTAATGGATTGGAGTCGAGAGGTGGAAAGTGTGTGCGTGTGTGTGTGCGTGTGTGCGTGCGTGTCTGTGTAAGTGTGTGTATCCGTTCGGCTTGCAGAGATAAGAATACGACCGGGGTAAGAACGCCCTGCCTCTCGTAAGAGGCGACTAAAAGGTAGGAGTCGAGAGGTGAAGAGTGTATGTGTGTGTGTGTGTGTGTGTGTGTGTGTGTGACTGTGTGTGTGTGTCCGCTCGGCTCGCAGAGATAAGAACACGGCCGTGGCAAAAAGGCCCTGCCTGTCGTAAGAGGCGAGTAATCGGTAGGAGTCGAGAGGTGAAGAGTGTATGTGTGTGTGTGCGTGTGTGCGTGTGTGTGTGCGTTTGTGAGTATGTGTGTGTGTTAGTTCGGCCTGCAGAGATAAGAAAACGACCGAAGCAAGAAGGCCCTGCCTATCGTAAGAGGCGACTAATAGGTAGGAGTCGAGAGGTGAAGAGTGTATGTGTGTGTGCGTGTGTGCGTGTGTGTGTGTGTGCGTGTGTGAGTATGTGTGTGTGTCCGTTCGGCTTGCAGAGTTAAGAACACGGCCGAGGCAAGAAGGCCCTGCCTGCCTTAAGAGGCGACTAATGGACAGGAGTCGAGAGGTGAAAGTGTGTGCGTGTGCGTGTGTGTGTGTGCGTGCGTGTGTGTATCCGTTCGGCTTGCAGAGATAAGAATACGGCCGGGGCAAGAACGCCATGCCTCTCGTAAGAGGCGACTAAAAGGTAGGAGTCGAGAGGTGAAGAGTGTATGTGTGTGTGTGTGTGTGTGTGTGTGTGTGTGTGTGTGACTGTGTGTGTGTGTCCGCTCGGCTCGCAGAGATAAGAACACGGCCGTGGCAAAAAGGCCCTGCCTGTCGTAAGAGGCGACTAATGGGTAGGAGTCGAGAGGTGAAAAGTGTATGTGTGTGTGTGTGTGCGTGTGTGCGTGTGTGTGTGCGTTTGTGAGTGTGTGTGTGTGTTAGTTCGGCCTGCAGAGATAAGAACACGACCGAAGCAAGAAGGCCCTGCCTATCGTAAGAGGCGACTAATAGGTAGGAGTCGAGAGGTGAAGAGTCTATGTGCGTGTGCGTGTATGCGTGTGTGTACGTGTGTGAGTGTGTGTGTGTGTATGTGTGTGTGTCCTTTAGGCTTACAGAGATAACAATACGGCCGAGGGAAGAAGGTTCTGCCTGTCTTAAGTGGCGACTAATGGATAGAAGTTGAGAGGTGGAGAGTGATTGCGTGTGCGTGTGTTCCTGTGTGCGTGTGTTTGTGTGTGCGTGTGTGTGTGTGTCCGTTCGGCTTGCAGAGATAAAAACACGGCCGTGGCAAGAACTCCCTGCCTGTCGTAAGAGGAGAATAATGGATAGAAGTCGAGAGGTGCAGAGTGTGTGCGTGTGCGTGTGTGCGTGTGTTCCTCTGTGCGTGTGTTTGTTTGTGCGTGTGTGTCCGTTCGGCTCGCAGAGATAAGAACACGGCCGTGGTAAGAAGTCCCTGAATGTCGTAAGAGGCGACTAATGGGTGAAAGTCGAGAGGTGAAGAGTCTATGTGTGTGAGCGTGTATGCGTGTGTGTGTGTACGTGTGTGAGTGTGTGTGTATATGTGTGTGTGTCCGTTCGGCTTACAGAGATAAGAATACGGCCGAGGGAAGAAGGTTCTGCCTGTCGTAAGAGGAGAATAATGGATAGGAGTCGAGAGGTGAAGAGTGTATGTGTGTGTGTCTGTGTGCGTGCGTGTGTGAGTGTGTATGTGTGTGTGTGTGAGTGTGTGTGTGTCCGGTCGGCTCGCAGAGATAAGAACAGGGCCGTGGCAAGAAGGCCCTGCCTGTCGTAAGAGGCGACTAATGGGTAGGAGTCGAGAGGTGAAGAGTGTATGTGTGTGTGTGTGTGTCTGCGTATGATTGTGCGTGTGTGAGTGTGTGTGTATGTATGTGTGTGTCCGTTCGGCTCGCAGAGAATAGAATACGGCCGGGGCAAGAAGGCCATGCCTGTCGTAAGAGGCGATTAATGAGTAGGAGTCGAGAGGTGAAGAGTGAATTTGCGCGTGTGTGTGTGCGTGTGTGCGTGCGTGTGTGTGTGAGTGTGTGTGTCCGTTCGGCTCGCAGAGATAAGAACACGGCCGTGGCAAGAAGTTCCTGAATGTCGTAAGAGGCGACTAATAGGTAGGAGTCGAGAGGTGAAGAGTCTATGTGTGTGAGCGTGTATGTGTGTGTGTGTACGTGTGTGACTGTGTGTGTATATGTGTGTGTGTCCGTTTGGCTTACAGAGATAAGAATACGGCCGAGGGAAGAAGATTCTGCCTGTCTTAAGTGGCGACTAATGGATAGAAGTCGAGAGGTGGAGAGTGTTTGCGTGTGCGTGTGTGCGTGTGTTCCTGTGTGCGTGTGTTTGTGTGTGCGTGTGTGTGTGTCCGTTCGGCTTGCAGAGATAAAAACACGGCCATGGCAAGAAGTCCCTGCCTGTCGTAAGAGGAGAATAATGGATAGGAGTCGAGAGGTGAAGAGTGTATGTGTGTGTGTCTGTGTGCGTGCGTGTGTGGGTGTGTATGTATGTGTGTGTGTGAGTGTGTGTGTGTCCGGTTGGCTCGCAGAGATAAGAACACGGCCGTGGCAAGAAGGCCCTGCCTGTCGTAAGAGGCGACTAATGGGGAGGAGTCGAGAGGTGAAGGGTGTATTTGCGCGTGTGTGTGTGCGTGTGTGCGTGCGTGTGTATGTGAGTGTGTGTGTCCGTTCAGCTTGCAGAGATAAGAATACGACCGAGGCAAGAAGGCCCTGCCTATCGTAAGAGGCGACTAATAGGTAGGAGTCGAGAGGTGAAGAGTCTATATGCGTGTGCGTGTATGCGTGTGTGTGTACGTGTGTGAGTGTGTGTGTGTATGTGTGTGTGTCCTTTAGGCTTACAGAGATAACAATACGGCCGAGGGAAGAAGGTTCTGCCTGTCTTAAGTGGCGACTAATGGGTAGGAGTCGAGAGGTGAAGAGTGTATGTGTGTGTGTCTGTGTGCGTGCGTGTGTGAGTGTGTATATATGTGTGTGTGTGTGAGTGTGTGTGTGTCCGGTCGGCTGGCAGAGATAAGAACACGGCCGTGGCAAGAAGGCCCTGCCTGTCGTAAGAGGCGACTAATGGGTAGGAGTCGAGAGGTGAAGGGCGTATTTGCGCGTGTGTGTGTGCGTGTGTGCGTGCGTGTGTATGTGAGTGTGTGTGTCCGTTCAGCTTGCAGAGATACGAATACGACCGAGGCAAGAAGGCCCTGCCTGTCGTAAGTGGCGACTAATGGGTAGGAGTCGAGAGGTGAAGAATGTATGTGTGTGTGTGCGTGTGTGCGTGTGTGTGTGAGTGTGTGTGAATGTATGTGTGTGTCCGTTCGGCTCGCAGAGATTAGAATACAACAAAGGCAAGAAGGCCTTGCCTGTCGTAAGTGGCGACTAATGGGTAGGAGTCGAGAGGTGAAAAGTGTATGTGTGTGTGTGTGTGCGTCTGTGCGTGTGTGTGTGCGTGTGTGAGTGTGTGTGTATGTGTGTGTGTCCGTTTGGCTTGCAGAGATAAGAATACGGCCGTGACAAGAAGGCCCTGCCTGTCTTAAGAGGCGACTAATGGATAGGAGTCGAGAGGTAGAAAGTGTGTGCGTGTGTGTGTGCGTGTGTGCGTGCGTGTCTGTGTAAGTGTGTGTATCCGTTCGGCTTGCAAAGATAAGAATACGGCCGGGGTAAAAAAGCCCTGCCTCTCGTAAGAGGCGACTAAAAGGT
This sequence comes from Diabrotica undecimpunctata, assembly GCF_040954645.1. Lineage (NCBI taxonomy): Eukaryota > Metazoa > Arthropoda > Insecta > Coleoptera > Chrysomelidae > Diabrotica > Diabrotica undecimpunctata. The sequence goes on from NW_027311885.1 coordinate 7,222,905, forward strand.
AGGAGTCGAGAGGTGAAGAGTGTATGTGTGTGTGTGTGTGTGTGCGTTTGTGAGTATGTGTGTGTGTTAGTTCGGCCTGCAGAGATAAGAACACGACCGAAGCAAGAAGGCCCTGCCTATCGTAAGAGGCGACTAATAGGTAGGAGTCGAGAGGTGAAGAGTCTATATGCGTGTGCGTGTATGCGTGTGTGTGTACGTGTGTGAGTGTGTGTGTGTATGTGTGTGTGTCCTTTAGGCTTACAGAGATAACAATACGGCCGAGGGAAGAAGGTTCTGCCTGTCTTAAGTGGCGACTAATGGGTAGGAGTCGAGAGGTGAAGAGTGTATGTGTGTGTGTCTGTGTGCGTGCGTGTGTGAGTGTGTATGTATGTGTGTGTGTGAGTGTGTGTGTGTCCGGTCGGCTGGCAGAGATAAGAACACGGCCGTGGCAAGAAGGCCCTGCCTGTCGTAAGAAGCGACTAATGGGTAGGAGTCGAGAGGTGAAGGGCGTATTTGCGCGTGTGTGTGTGCGTGTGTGCGTGCGTGTGTATGTGAGTGTGTGTGTCCGTTCAGCTTGCAGAGATACGAATACGACCGAGGCAAGAAGGCCCTGCCTGTCGTAAGTGGCGACTAATGGGTAGGAGTCGAGAGGTGAAGAATGTATGTGTGTGTGTGCGTGTGTGCGTGTGTGTGTGAGTGTGTGTGAATGTATGTGTGTGTCCGTTCGGCTCGCAGAGATTAGAATACAACAAAGGCAAGAAGGCCTTGCCTGTCGTAAGTGGCGACTAATGGGTAGGAGTCGAGAGGTGAAAAGTGTATGTGTGTGTGTGTGTGTGCGTCTGTGCGTGTGTGTGTGCGTGTGTGAGTGTGTGTGTATGTGTGTGTGTCCGTTTGGCTTGCAGAGATAAGAATACGGCCGTGACAAGAAGGCCCTGCCTGTCTTAAGAGGCGACTAATGGATAGGAGTCGAGAGGTAGAAAGTGTGTGCGTGTGTGTGTGCGTGTGTGCGTGCGTGTCTGTGTAAGTGTGTGTATCCGTTCGGCTTGCAAAGATAAGAATACGGCCGGGGTAAAAAAGCCCTGCCTCTCGTAAGAGGCGACTAAAAGGTAGGAGTCGAGAGGTGAAGAGTGTATGTGTGTGTGTGTGTGTGTGCGTTTGTGAGTATGTGTGTGTGTTAGTTCGGCCTGCAGAGATAAGAACACGACCGAAGCAAGAAGGCCCTGCCTCTCGTAAGAGGCGACTAAAAGGTAGGAGTCGAGAGGTGAAGAGTGTATGTGTGTGTGTGTGTGTGTGTGTGTGTGTGTGTGTGTGTGTGTGTGTGTGTGTGTGTGTGTGTGACTGTGTGTGTGATCGCTCGGCTCGCAGAGATAAGAACACGGCCGTGGCAAGAAAGCCCTGCCTGTCTTAAGAGGCGACTAATGGATAGGAGTCGAGAGGTGGAAAGTGTGTGCGTGTGCGTGTGCGTATGCGTGTGTGCGTGCGTGTGTGTGTAAGTGTGTGTATCCGTTCGGCTTGCAGAGATAAGAATACGGCCGGGGCAAGAAGGCCCTGCCTCTCGTAAGAGGCGACTAAAAGGTAGGAGTCGAGAGGTGAAGAGTGTATGTGTGTGTGTGTGTGTGTGTGTGTGTGTGTGTGTGTGTGTGTGTGACTGTGTGTGTGTTCGCTCGGCTCGCAGAGATAAGAACACGGCCGTGGCAAGAAGGCCCTGCCTGTCGTAAGAGGCGACTAATAGGTAGAAGTCGAGAGGTGAAGAGTGTATGTATGTGTGTGTGTGTGTGCGTGTGTGAGTATGTGTGTGTGTTAGTTCGGCTTGCAGAGATAAGAACACTGCCGAGGCAAGAAGGCCCTGCCCGTCGTAAGAGGCGACTAATAGGTAGGATCCGAGAGGTAAAAAGTCTATGTGTGTGTGCGTGTATGCGTGTGTGTTTACGTGTGTAAGTGTGTGTGTGTATGTATGTGTGTCCTTTAGGCTTACAGAGATAAGAATACGGCCGAGGGAAGAAGGTTCTGCCTGTCTTAAGTGGCGACTAATGGATAGAAGTTGAGAGGTGGAGAGTGATTGCGTGTGCGTGTGTTCCTGTGTGCGTGTGTTTGTGTGTGCGTGTGTGTGTGTGTCCGTTCGGCTTGCAGAGATAAAAACACGGCCGTGGCAAGAAGTCCCTGCCTGTCGTAAGAGGAGAACATTGGGTAGGAGTCGAGAAGTGAAGAGTGTATGTGTGTGTGTGCGTGTGTGCGTGCGTGTGTGTGTGTGCGTGTGTGTGTGTGTCTGTTCGGCTCGCAGAGATAAGAACACGGCCGTGGCAAGAAGTCCCTGAATGCCGTAAGAGGCGACTAATAGGTAGGAGTCGAGAGGTGAAGAGTCTATGTGTGTGAGCGTGTATGCGTGTGTGTGTACGTGTGTGAGTGTGTGTGTGTATATGTGTGTGTGTCCGGTTGGCTTACAGAGATAAGAATACGGCCGAGGGAAGTAGGTTCTGCCTATCTTAAGTGGCGACTAATGGATAGAAGTTGAGAGGTGGAGAGTGTGTGCGTGTGCGTGTGTGCGTGTGTTATTGTGTGCGTGTGTTTGTGTGTGCGTGTGTGTGTGTCCGTTCGGCTTGCAGAGATAAAAACACGGCCATGGCAAGAAGTCCCTGCCTGTCGTAAGAGGAGAATAATGGATAGGAGTCGAGAGGTGAAGTGTGTATGTGTGTGTGTCTGTGTGCGTGCGTGTGTGAGTGTGTATGTATGTGTGTGTGTGAGTGTGTGTGTGTCCAGTCGGCTCGCAGAGATAAGAACACGGCCGTGGCAAGAAGGCCCTGCCTGTCTTAAGTGGCGACTAATGGGTAGGAGTCGAGAGGTGAAGAGTGTATGTGTGTGTGTGCGTGTGTGCGTGTGTGTTTGAGTGTGTATGAATGTATGTGTGTGTCCGTTCGGCTCGCAGAGATTAGAATACGGCCAAGGCAAGAAGGCCATGCCTGTCGTAAGAGGCCATTAATGGGTACAAGTCGAGAGGTGAAGAGTGTATTTGCGCGTGTGTGTTTGCGTGTGTGCGTTCGTGTGTGTGTGAATGTGTGTGTCCGTTCAGCTTGCAGAGATAAGAAGACGACCGAGGCAAGAAGGCCTTGCCTGTCGTAAGTGGCGACTAATGTGTAGGAGTCGAGAGGTGAAGAGTGTATTTGCGCGTGTGTGTGTGCGTGTGTGCGTGCGTGTGTATGTGAATGTGTGTGTCCGTTCAGCTTGCAGAGATAAGAACACGGCCGTGGCAAGAAGGCCCTGCCTGTCTTAAGTGGCGACTAATGGGTAGGAGTCGAGAGGTGAAGAGTGTATGTGTGTGTGTGTGTGTGTGCCTGTGTGCGTGTGTGTGTGAGTGTGTGTGAATGTATGTGTGTGTCCGTTCGGCTCGCAGAGAGTAGAATACGGCCAAGGCAAGAAGGCCATGCCTGTCGTAAGAGGCCATTAATGGGTAGAAGTCGAGAGGTGAAGAGTGTATTTGCGAGTGTGTGTGTGCGTGTGTGCGTGCGTGTGTGTGTGAATGTGTGTGTCCGTTTAGCTTGCAGAGATAAGAATACGACCGAGGAAAGAAGGCCTTGCCTGTCGTAAGTGGCGACTAATGGGTAGGAGTCGAGAGGTGAAGAGTGTATGTGTGTGTGTGTGCGTGTGTGCGTGTGTGTGTGCGTGTGTGAGTGTGTGTGTATGTGTGTGTGTGTCCGCTCGGCTCGCAGAGATAAGAACACGACCGTGGCAAGAAGGCCCTGCCTGTCGTAAGAGGCGACTAATGGGTAGGAGCCGAGAGGTGAAAAGTGTATGTGTGTGTGTGCGTGTGTGCGTGTGTGTGTGCGTTAGTGAGTATGTGTGTGTGTTAGTTCGGCCTGCAGAGATAAGAACACGACCGAAGCAAGAAGGCCCTGCCTATCGTAAGAGGCGACTAATAGGTAGGAGTCTAGAGGTGAAGAATGTATGTGTGTGTGCGTGTGTGCGTGTGTGTGTGCGTGTGTAAGTATGTGTGTGTGTCCGTTCGGCTTGCAGAGATAAGAACACGGCCGAGGCAAGAAGGCCCTGCCTGTCTTAAGATGCGACTAATGGATAGGAGTCGAGAGGTGAAAGTGTGTGCGTGTGCGTGTGCGTGTGTGCGTGCGTGTGTGTGCAAGTGTGTGTATCCGTTCGGCTTGCAGAGATAAGAATACGGCCGGGCCAAGAACGCCATGTCTCTCGTAAGAGGCGACTAAAAGGTAGGAGTCGAGAGGTGAAGAGTGTATGTGTGTGTGTGTGTGTGTGTGACTGTGTGTGTGTGTGTCCGCTCGGCTCGCAGAGATAAGAACACGGCCGTGGCAAGAAGGCCCTGCCTGTCGTAAGAGGCGATTAATGGGTAGGAGTCGAGAGGTGAAGAGTGAATTTGCGCGTGTGTGTGTGCGTGTGTGCGTGCGTGTGTGTGTGAGTGTGTGTGTCCGTTCGGCTAGCAGAGATAAGAACACGGCCGTGGCAAGAAGTCCCTGAATGTCGTAAGAGGCGACTAATAGGTAGGAGTCGAGAGGTGAAGAGTCTATGTATGTGATCGTGTATGCGTGTGTGTGTACGTGTGTGAGTGTGTGTGTATATGTGTGTGTGTCCGTTCGGCTTACAGAGATAAGACTACGGTCGAGGGAAGAAGTTTCTGCCTGTCGTAAGAGGAGAATAATGGATAGGAGTCGAGAGGTGAAGAGTGTATGTGTGTGTCTCTGTGCGTGCGTGTGTGTGTATGTGTGTGTTTGAGTGTGTGTGTGTCCGGTCGGCTCGCAGAGATAAGAACACGGCCGTGGCAAGAAGGCCCTGCCTGTCGTAAGAGGCGACTAATGGGTAGGAGCCGAGAGGTGAAGAGTGTATGTGTGTGTGTGTGTGTGTGTCTGCGTATGATTGTGCGTGTGTGAATGTGTGTGTATGTATGTGTGTGTCCGTTCGGCTCGCAGAGAATAGAATACGGCCGAGGCAAGAAGGCCATGCCTGTCGTAAGAGGCGATTAATGGGTAGGAGTCGAGAGGTGAAGCGTGAATTTGCGCGTGTGTGTGTGCGTGTGTGCGTGCGTGTGTGTGTGAGTGTGTGTGTCCGTTCGGCTAGCAGAAATAAGATCACGGCCGTGGCAAGAAGTCCCTGAATGTCGTAAGAGGCGACTAATAGGTAGGAGTCGAGAGGTGAAGAGTCTATGTGTGTGAGCGTGTATGCGTGTGTGTGTACGTGTGTGAGTGTGTGTGTATATGAGTGTGTGGGTCCGTTTGGCTTACAGAGATAAGAATACGGCCGAGGGAAGAAGGTTCTGCCTGTCTTAAGTGGCGACTAATTGATAGAAGTCGAGAGGTGGAGAGTGTGTGCGTGTGCGTGTGTGCGTGTGTTCCTGTGTGCGTGTGTTTGTGTGTGCGTGTGTGTGTGTCCGTTCGGCTTGCAAAATACGGCCGTGGCAAGAAGGCCCTGCCTGTCTTAAGAGGCGACTAATTGATAGGAGTCGAGAGGTGGAAAGTGTGTGCTTGTGTGTGTGCGTGTGTGCGTGCGTGTCTGTATAAGTGTGTGTATCCGTTCGGCTTGCAAAGATAAGAATACGGCCGAAGTAAGAACGGCCTGCGTCTCGTAAGAGGCGACTAAAAGGTAGGAGTCGAGAGGTGAAGAGTGTATGTGTGTGTGTGTGTGTGACTGTGTGTGTGTGTCCGCTCGGCTCGCAGAGATAAGAACACGGCCGTGGCAAGAAGGCCCTGCCTGTCGTAAGAGGCGACTAATGGGTAGGAGTCGAGAGGTGAAAAGTGTATGTGTGTGTGTGCGTGTGTGCGTGTGTGTGCGTTTGTGAATATGTGTGTGTGTTAGTTCGGCCTGCAGAGATAAGAACACGACCGAAGCAAGAAGGCCCTGAAGCCCCAAGAAGGCTGTCGTAAGAGGCGACTAATGGGTAGGAGTCGAGAGGTGAAGAGTGTATGTGTGTGTGTGTGCGTGTGTGAGTGTGTTAGTTCGGCTTGCAGAGATAAGAACACGTCCGAGGCAAGAAGGCCCTGCCTGTCGTAAGAGGCAACTAATAGGTAGGAGTCGAGAGGTGAAGAATGTATGTGTGTGTGCGTGCGTGTGTGTGTGTGTGTATTTGGGAGTGTGTGTGTGTGTATGTGTGTGTGTCCCTTCGACTCGCAGAGATAAGAAAACAGCGGTGGCAAGAAGGCCATGCCTGTCGTAAGAGGCGACTAATGGGTAGGAGTCGAGAGGCGAAGAGTGTATGTGTGTGTGTGTGTGCGTGTGTAAATGTGTGTGTGTGTATATATGTGTGTGTCCGTTCGGCTCGCAGAGGTTAGAATACGGCCGAGGCAATTAGTCCATGCCTGTCGTAAGAGGCCACTAATGGGTAGGAGTCGGGAGGTGAAGAGTGTATTTGCGCGTGTGTGTGTGCGTGTGTGCGTGCGTGTGTGTGTAAGGGTGTGTGTCCGTTCAGCTTGTAGAGATAAGAATACGGCAGAGGCAAGAAGGCCCTGCCTGTCGTAAGTGGCGACTAATGGGTAGGAGTCGAGAGGTGAAGAGTGTATGTGTGTGTGTGTGTGCGTGTGTGTGTGCGTGTGTGAGTGTGTGTGTATGTGTGTGTGTGTCCTTTTGGCTTGCTGAAATAAGAATACGGCCGTGGCAAGAAGGCCCTGCCTGTCTTATGAGGCAACTAATGGATAGGAGTCGAGAGGTGGAAAGTGTGTGCGTGTGCGTGTGCGTATGCGTGTGTGCGTGCGTGTGTGTGTAAGTGTGTGTATCCGTTCGGCTTGCAAAGATAAGAATACGGCCGGGGCAAGAAGGCCCTGCCTCTCGTAAAAGGCGACTAAAAGGTAGGTGTCGAGAGGTGAAGAGTATATGTGTGTGTGTGTGTGTGTGTGTGTGTGTGTGTGTGTGTGTGACTGTGTGTGTGTTCGCTCGGCTCGCAGAGATAAGAACACGGCCGTGGCAAGAAGGCCCTGCCTGTCGTAAGAGGCGACTAATAGGTAGAAGTCGAGAGGTGAAGAGTGTATGTGTGTGTGTGTGCGTGTGTGTGTGCGTGTGTGAGTATGTGTGTGTGTTAGTTCGGCCTGCAGAGATAAGAACACGACCGAAGCAAGAAGGCCCTGCCTATCGTAAGAGGCGACTAATAGGTAGGAGTCGAGAGGTGAAGAGTGTATGTGTGTGTGTGCGTGTGTGCGTGTGTGTGTACGTGTGTGAGTATGTGTGTGTGTCCGTTCGGCTTGCAGAGATAAGAACACTGCCGAAGCAAGAGGGCCCTGCCCGTCGTAAGAGGCGACTAATAGGTAGGACCCGAGAGGTAAAAAGTCTATGTGTGTGTGCGTGTATGCGTGTGTGTTTACGTGTGTAAATGTGTGTGTGTATATGTGTGTGTCCTTTAGGCTTACAGAGATAAGAATACGGCCGAGGTAAGAAGGTTCTGCCTGTCTTAAGTGGCGACTAATGGATAGCAGTTGAGAGGTGGAGAGTGATTGCGTGTGCGTTTGTTCCTGTGTGCGTGTGTTTGTTTGTGCGTGTGTGTGTGTGTCCGTTCGGCTTGCAGAGATAAAAACACGGCCGTGGCAAGAAGTCCCTGCCTGTCGTAAGAGGAGAACAATGGGTAGGAGTCGAGAAGTGAAGAGTGTATGTGTGTGTGTGTGTGTGCGTGTGTGCGTGCGTGTGTGTGTGAGTGTGTGTGTGTGTGTCCGTTCGGCTCGCGGAGATAAGAACACGGCCGTGGCAAGAAGTCCCTGAATGCCGTAAGAGGCGACTAATAGGTAGGAGTCGAGAGGTGAAGAGTCTATGTGTGTGAGCGTGTATGCGTGTGTGTGTACGTGTGTGAGTGTGTGTGTATATGTGTGTGTGTCCGTTTGGCTTACAGAGATAAGAATACGGCCGAGGGAAGAAGGTTCTGCCTGTCTTAAGGGGCGACTAATGGATAGAAGTCGAGAGGTGGAGAGTGTGTGCGTGTGCGTGTGTGCGTGTGTTTCTGTGTGCGTGTGTTTGTGTGTGCGTGTGTGTGTCCGTTTGGCTTGCAGAGATAAAAACACGGCCATGGCAAGAAGTCCCTGCCTGTCGTAAGAGGAGAATAATGGATAGGAGTCGAGAGGCGAAGTGTGTATGTGTGTGTGTCTGTGTGCGTGCGTGTGTGAGTGTGTATGTATGTGTGTGTGTGTGAGTGTGTGTGTGTCCGGTCGGCTCGCAGAGATAAGAACAGGGCCGTGGCAAGAAGGCCCTGCCTGTCGTAAGAGGCGACTAATGGGTAAGAGTCGAGAGGTGAAAAGTGTATTTGCGCGTGTGTGTGTGTGCGTGTGTGCGTGCGTGTGTATGTGAGTGTGTGTGTCCGTTCAGCTTGCAGAGATAAGAATACGACCGAGGCAAGTAGGCCCTGCCTGTCGTAAGTGGCGACTAATGGGTAGGTGTCGAGAGGTGAAGAGTGTATGTGTGTGTGTGCGTGTGTGCGTGTGTGTGTGAGTGTGTGTGAATGTATGTGTGTGTCCGTTCGGCTCGCAGAGATTAGAATACGGCCAAGGCAAGAAGGCCATGCCTGTCGTAAGAGGCCATTAATGGGTAGAAGTCGAGAGGTGAAGAGTGTATTTGCGCGTGTGTGTGTGTGTGTGCGTGCGTGTGTGTGTGAATGTGTGTGTCCGTTCAGCTTGCAGAGATAAGAATACGACCAAGGCAAAAAGGCCTTGCCTGTCGTAAGTGGCGACTAATGGGAAGGAGTCGAGAGGTGAAGAGTGTATGTGTGTGTGTGTGTGCGTGTGTGCGTGTGTGTGTGCGTGTGTGAGTGTGTGTGTATGTGTGTGTGTCCGTTTGGCTTGCAGAGATAAGAATACGGCCGTGGCAAGAAGGCCCTGCCTGTCTTACGAGGCGACTAATGGATTGGAGTCGAGAGGTGGAAAGTGTGTGCGTGTGTGTGTGCGTGTGTGCGTGCGTGTCTGTGTAAGTGTGTGTATCCGTTCGGCTTGCAGAGATAAGAATACGGCCGGGGTAAGAACGCCCTGCCTCTCGTAAGAGGCGACTAAAAGGTAGGAGTCGAGAGGTGAAGAGTGTATGTGTGTGTGTGTGTGTGTGTGTGTGTGTGTGTGTGTGTGACTGTGTGTGTGTGTCCGCTCGGCTCGCAGAGATAAGAACACGGCCGTGGCAAAAAGGCCCTGCCTGTCGTAAGAGGCGACTAATGGGTAGGAGTCGAGAGGTGAAGAGTGTATGTGTGTGTGTGCGTGTGTGCGTGTGTGTGTGAGTGTGTGTGAATGTATGTGTGTGTCCGTTCGGCTCGCAGAGATTAGAATACGGCCAAGGCAAGAAGGCCATGCCTGCCGTAAGAGGCCATTAATGGGTAGAAGTCGAGAGGTGAAGAGTGTATTTGCGCGTGTGTGTGTGTGTGTGCGTGCGTGTGTGTGTGAATGTGTGTGTCCCTTCAGCTTGCAGAGATAAGAATACGACCAAGGCAAAAAGGCCTTGCCTGTCGTAAGTGGCGACTAATGGGTAGGAGTCGAGAGGTGAAGAGTGTATGTGTGTGTGTGTGTGCGTGTGTGCGTGTGTGTGTGCGTGTGTGAGTGTGTGTGTATGTGTGTGTGTCCGTTTGGCTTGCAGAGATAAGAATACGGCCGTGGCAAGAAGGCCCTGCCTGTCTTAAGAGGCGACTAATGGATTGGAGTCGAGAGGTGGAAAGTGTGTGCGTGTGTGTGTGCGTGTGTGTGTGCGTGTGTGCGTGCGTGTCTGTGTAAGTGTGTGTATCCGTTCGGCTTGCAGAGATAAGAATACGGCCGGGGTAAGAACGCCCTGCCTCTCGTAAGAGGCGACTAAAAGGTAGGAGTCGAGAGGTGAAGAGTGTATGTGTGTGTGTGTGTGTGTGTGTGTGTGTGTGTGTGTGTGTGTGTGTGTGTGTGTGTGTGTGACTGTGTGTGTGCATCCGCTCGGCTCGCAGGGATAAGAACACGGCCGTGGCAAGAAGGCCCTGCCTGTCGTAAGAGGCGACTAATGGGTAGGAGTCGAGAGGTGAAAAGTGTATGTGTGTGTGTGCGTGTGTGCGTGTGTGTGTGCGTTTGTGAGTATGTGTGTGTGTTAGTTCTGCCTGCAGAGATAAGAAAACGACCGAAGCAAGAAGGCCCTGCCTATCGTAAGAGGCGACTAATAGGTAGGAGTCGAGAGGTGAAGAGTGTATGTGTGTGTGCGTGTGTGCGTGTGTGTGTGTGCGTGTGTGAGTATGTGTGTGTGTCCGTTCGGCTTGCAGAGTTAAAGACACAGCCGAGGCAAGAAGGCTCTGCCTGCCTTAAGAGGCGACTAATGGACAGGAGTCGAGAGGTGAAAGTGTGTGCGTGTGCGTGTGTGTGTGTGCGTGCGTATGTGTATCCGTTCGGCTTGCAGAGATAAGAATACGGCCGGGGCAAGAACGCCATGCCTCTCGTAAGAGGCGACTAAAAGGTAGGAGTCGAGAGGTGAAGAGTGTATGTGTGTGTGTGTGTGTGTGTGTGTGTGTGTGTGTGTGACTGTGTGTGTGTGTCCGCTCGGCTCGCAGAGATAAGAACACGGCCGTGGCAAAAAGGCCCTGGCTGTCGTAAGAGGCGACTAAAAGGTAGGAGTCGAGAGGTGAAGAGTGTATGTGTGTGTGTGTGTGTGTGTGTGTGTGTGTGTGTGTGTGTGTGTGTGTGTGACTGTGTGTGTGTGTCCGCTCGGCTCGCAGAGATAAGAACACGGCCGTGGCAAAAAGGCCCTGGCTGTCGTAAGAGGCGACTAATGGGTAGGAGTCGAGAGGTGAAAAGTGTATGTGTGTGTGTGCGTGTGTGCGTGTGTGTGTGCGTTTGTGAGTGTGTGTGTGTGTGTTAGTTCGGCCTGCAGAGATAAGAACACGACCGAAGCAAGAAGGCCCTGCCTATCGTAAGAGGCGACTAATAGGTAGGAGTCGAGAGGTGAAAAGTGTATGTGTGTGTGTGCGTGTGTGCGTGTGTGTGTGCGTTTGTGAGTGTGTGTGTGTGTGTCCGTTCGGCTCGCAGAGATAAGAACACGGCCGTGGTAAGAAGTCCCTGAATGTCGTAAGAGGCGACTAATGGGTGAAAGTCGAGAGGTGAAGAGTCTATGTGTGTGAGCGTGTATGCGTGTGTGTGTACGTGTGTGAGTGTGTGTGTATATGTGTGTGTGTCCGTTCGGCTTACAGAGATAAGAATACGGCCGAGGGAAGAAGGTTCTGCCTGTCGTAAGAGGAGAATAATGGATAGGAGTCGAGAGGTGAAGAGTGTATGTGTCTGTGTGCGTGCGTGTGTGAGTGTGTGTGTGTATGTGTGTGTGTGAGTGTGTGTGTGTCCGGTCGGCTCGCAGAGATAAGAATACGGCCGAGGGAAGAAGATTCTGCCTGTCTTAAGTGGCGACTAATGGATAGAAGTCGAGAGGTGGAGAGTGTTTGCGTGTGCGTGTGTGCGTGTGTTCCTGTGTGCGTGTGTTTGTGTGTGCGTGTGTGTGTGTCCGTTCGGCTTGCATAGATAAAAACACGGCCATGGCAAGAAGTCCCTGCCTGTCGTAAGAGGAGAATAATGGATAGGAGTCGAGAGGTGAAGAGTGTATGTGTGTGTGTCTGTGTGCGTGCGTGTGTGAGTGTGTATGTATGTGTGTGTGTGAGTGTGTGTGTGTCCGGTTGGCTCGCAGAGATAAGAACACGGCCGTGGCAAGAAGGCCCTGCCTGTCGTAAGAGGCGACTAATGGGAAGGAGTCGAGAGGTGAAGGGTGTATTTGCGCGTGTGTGTGCGTGTGTGCGTGCGTGTGTATGTGAGTGTGTGTGTCCGTTCAGCTTGCAGAGATAAGAATACGACCGAGGCAAGAAGGCCCTGCCTATCGTAAGAGGCGACTAATAGGTAGGAGTCGAGAGGTGAAGAGTCTATGTGCGTGTGCGTGTATGCGTGTGTGTGTACGTGTGTGAGTGTGTGTGTGTCCGGTTGGCTCGCAGAGATAAGAACACGGCCGTGGCAAGAAGGCCCTGCCTGTCGTAAGAGGCGACTAATGGGAAGGAGTCGAGAGGTGAAGGGTGTATTTGCGTGTGTGTGTGCGTGTGTGCGTGCGTGTGTATGTGAGTGTGTGTGTCCGTTCAGCTTGCAGAGATAAGAATACGACCGAGGCAAGAAGGCCCTGCCTATCGTAAGAGGCGACTAATAGGTAGGAGTCGAGAGGTGAAGAGTCTATGTGCGTGTGCGTGTATGCGTGTGTGTGTACGTGTGTGAGTGTGTGTGTGTATGTGTGTGTGTCCTTTAGGCTTACAGAGATAACAATACGGCCGAGGGAAGAAGGTTCTGCCTGTCTTAAGTGGCGACTAATGGGTAGGAGTCAAGAGGTGAAGAGTGTATGTGTGTGTGTCTGTGTGCGTGCGTGTGTGAGTGTGTATGTATGTGTGTGTGTGAGTGTGTGTGTGTCCGGTCGGCTGGCAGAAATAAGAACACGGCCGTGGCAAGAAGGCCCTGCCTGTCGTAAGAGGCGACTAATGGGTAGGAGTCGAGAGGTGAAGGGCGTATTTGCGCGTGTGTGCGTGCGTGTGTGCGTGCGTGTGTATGTGAGTGTGTGTGTCCGTTCAGCTTGCAGAGATAAGAATACGACCGAGGCAAGAAGGCCCTGCCTGTCGTAAGTGGCGACTAATGGGTAGGAGTCGAGAGGTGAAAAGTGTATGTGTGTGTGTGTGCGTCTGTGCGTGTGTGTGTGCGTGTGTGAGTGTATGTGTATGTGTGTGTGTCCGTTTGGCTTGCAGAGATAAGAATACGGCCGTGACAAGAAGGCCCTGCCTGTCTTAAGAGGCGACTCATGGATAGGAGTCGAGAGGTAGAAAGTGTGTGCGTGTGTGTGTGCGTGTGTGCGTGCGTTTCTGTGTAAGTGTGTGTATCCGTTCGGCTTGCAAAGATAAGAATACGGCCAGGGTAAGAAAGCCCTGCCTCTCGTAAGAGGCGACTAAAAGGTAGGAGTCGAGAGGTGAAGAGTGTATGTGTGTGTGTGTGTGTGTGTGCGTTTGTGAGTATGTGTGTGTGTTAGTTCGGCCTGCAGAGATAAGAACACGACCGAAGCAAGAAGGCCCTGCCTATCGTAAGAGGCGACTAATAGGTAGGAGTCGAGAGGTGAAGAGTGTATGTGTGTGCGTGTGTGCGTGTGTGTGTGCGTGTGTGCGTGTGTGAGTATGTGTGTGTGTCCCTTCGGCTTGCAGAGATAAGAACACGGCCGAGGCAAGAAGGCCCTGCCTCTCGTAAGAGGCGACTAAAAGGTAGGAGTCGAGAGGTGAAGAGTGTATGTGTGTGTGTGTGTGTGTGTGTGTGTGTGTGTGTGTGTGTGTGTGTGACTGTGTGTGTGTTCGCTCGGCTCGCAGAGATAAGAACACGGCCGTGGCAAGAAAGCCCTGCCTGTCTTAAGAGGCGACTAATGGATAGGAGTCGAGAGGTGGAAAGTGTGTGCGTGTGCGTGTGCGTATGCGTGTGTGCGTGCGTGTGTGTGTAAGTGTGTGTATCCGTTCGGCTTGCAGAGATAAGAATACGGCCGGGGCAAGAAGGCCCTGCCTCTCGTAAGAGGCGACTAAAAGGTAGGAGTCGAGAGGTGAAGAGTGTATGTGTGTGTGTGTGTGTGTGTGTGTGTGTGTGTGTGTGTGTGTGTGTGTGACTGTGTGTGTGTTCGCTCGGCTCGCAGAGATAAGGACACGGCCGTGGCAAGAAGGCCCTGCCTGTCGTAAGAGGCGACTAATAGGTAGAAGTCGAGAGGTGAAGAGTGTATGTATGTGTGTGTGTGTGTGCGTGTGTGAGTATGTGTGTGTGTTAGTTCGGCTTGCAGAGATAAGAACACTGCCGAGGCAAGAAGGCCCTGCCCGTCGTAAGAGGCGACTAATAGGTAGGACCCGAGAGGTAAAAAGTCTATGTGTGTGTGCGTGTATGCGTGTGTGTTTACGTGTGTAAGTGTGTGTGTGTGTATGTATGTGTGTCCTTTAGGCTTACAGAGATAAGAATACGGCCGAGGGAAGAAGGTTCTGCCTGTCTTAAGTGGCGACTAATGGATAGAAGTTGAGAGGTGGAGAGTGATTGCGTGTGCGTGTGTTCCTGTGTGCGTGTGTTTGTGTGTGCGTGTGTGTGTGTGTCCGTTCGGCTTGCAGAGATAAAAACACGGCCGTGGCAAGAAGTCCCTGCCTGTCGTAAGAGGAGAACAATGGGTAGGAGTCGAGAAGTGAAGAGTGTATGTGTGTGTGTGTGTGCGTGTGTGCGTGCGTGTGTGTGTGTGAGTGTGTGTGTGTGTCCGTTCGGCTCGCAGAGATAAGAACACGGCCGTGGCAAGAAGTCCCTGAATGCCGTAAGAGGCGACTAATAGGTAGGAGTCGAGAGGTGAAGAGTCTATGTGTGTGAGCGTGTATGCGTGTGTGTGTACGTGTGTGAGTGTGTGTGTATATGTGTGTGTGTCCGGTTGGCTTACAGAGATAAGAATACGGCCGAGGGAAGTAGGTTCTGCCTATCTTAAGTGGCGACTAATGGATAGAAGTTGAGAGGTAAAGAGTGTGTGCGTGTGCGTGTGTGCGTGTGTTATTGTGTGCGTGTGTTTGTGTGTGCGTGTGTGTGTGTCCGTTCGGCTCGCAGAGATTAGAATACAACAAAGGCAAGAAGGCCTTGCCTGTCGTAAGTGGCGACTAATGGGTAGGAGTCGAGAGGTGAAAAGTGTATGTGTGTGTGTGTGTGCGTCTGTGCGTGTGTGTGTGCGTGTGTGAGTGTGTGTGTATGTGTGTGTGTCCGTTTGGCTTGCAGAGATAAGAATACGGCCGTGACAAGAAGGCCCTGCCTGTCTTAAGAGGCGACTAATGGATAGGAGTCGAGAGGTAGAAAGTGTGTGCGTGTGTGTGTGCGTGTGTGCGTGCGTGTCTGTGTAAGTGTGTGTATCCGTTCGGCTTGCAAAGATAAGAATACGGCCGGGGTAAAAAAGCCCTGCCTCTCGTAAGAGGCGACTAAAAGGTAGGAGTCGAGAGGTGAAGAGTGTATGTGTGTGTGTGTGTGTGTGCGTTTGTGAGTATGTGTGTGTGTTAGTTCGGCCTGCAGAGATAAGAACACGACCGAAGCAAGAAGGCCCTGCCTCTCGTAAGAGGCGACTAAAAGGTAGGAGTCGAGAGGTGAAGAGTGTATGTGTGTGTGTGTGTGTGTGTGTGTGTGTGTGTGTGTGTGTGACTGTGTGTGTGATCGCTCGGCTCGCAGAGATAAGAACACGGCCGTGGCAAGAAAGCCCTGCCTGTCTTAAGAGGCGACTAATGGATAGGAGTCGAGAGGTGGAAAGTGTGTGCGTGTGCGTGTGCGTATGCGTGTGTGCGTGCGTGTGTGTGTAAGTGTGTGTATCCGTTCGGCTTGCAGAGATAAGAATACGGCCGGGGCAAGAAGGCCCTGCCTCTCGTAAGAGGCGACTAAAAGGTAGGAGTCGAGAGGTGAAGAGTGTATGTGTGTGTGTGTGTGTGTGTGTGTGTGTGTGTGTGTGTGTGTGTGTGTGTGTGTGTGTGTGACTGTGTGTGTGTTCGCTCGGCTCGCAGAGATAAGAACACGGCCGTGGCAAGAAGGCCCTGCCTGTCGTAAGAGGCGACTAATAGGTAGAAGTCGAGAGGTGAAGAGTGTATGTATGTGTGTGTGTGTGTGCGTGTGTGAGTATGTGTGTGTGTTAGTTCGGCTTGCAGAGATAAGAACACTGCCGAGGCAAGAAGGCCCTGCCCGTCGTAAGAGGCGACTAATAGGTAGGATCCGAGAGGTAAAAAGTCTATGTGTGTGTGCGTGTATGCGTGTGTGTTTACGTGTGTAAGTGTGTGTGTGTGTATGTATGTGTGTCCTTTAGGCTTACAGAGATAAGAATACGGCCGAGGGAAGAAGGTTCTGCCTGTCTTAAGTGGCGACTAATGGATAGAAGTTGAGAGGTGGAGAGTGATTGCGTGTGCGTGTGTTCCTGTGTGCGTGTGTTTGTGTGTGCGTGTGTGTGTGTGTCCGTTCGGCTTGCAGAGATAAAAACACGGCCGTGGCAAGAAGTCCCTGCCTGTCGTAAGAGGAGAACATTGGGTAGGAGTCGAGAAGTGAAGAGTGTGTGTGTGTGTGCGTGTGTGCGTGCGTGTGTGTGTGTGCGTGTGTGTGTGTGTCTGTTCGGCTCGCAGAGATAAGAACACGGCCGTGGCAAGAAGTCCCTGAATGCCGTAAGAGGCGACTAATAGGTAGGAGTCGAGAGGTGAAGAGTCTATGTGTGTGAGCGTGTATGCGTGTGTGTGTACGTGTGTGAGTGTGTGTGTGTATATGTGTGTGTGTCCGGTTGGCTTACAGAGATAAGAATACGGCCGAGGGAAGTAGGTTCTGCCTATCTTAAGTGGCGACTAATGGATAGAAGTTGAGAGGTGGAGAGTGTGTGCGTGTGCGTGTGTGCGTGTGTTATTGTGTGCGTGTGTTTGTGTGTGCGTGTGTGTGTGTCCGTTCGGCTTGCAGAGATAAAAACACGGCCATGGCAAGAAGTCCCTGCCTGTCGTAAGAGGAGAATAATGGATAGGAGTCGAGAGGTGAAGTGTGTATGTGTGTGTGTCTGTGTGCGTGCGTGTGTGAGTGTGTATGTATGTGTGTGTGTGAGTGTGTGTGTGTCCAGTCGGCTCGCAGAGATAAGAACACGGCCGTGGCAAGAAGGCCCTGCCTGTCTTAAGTGGCGACTAATGGGTAGGAGTCGAGAGGTGAAGAGTGTATGTGTGTGTGTGCGTGTGTGCGTGTGTGTTTGAGTGTGTATGAATGTATGTGTGTGTCCGTTCGGCTCGCAGAGATTAGAATACGGCCAAGGCAAGAAGGCCATGCCTGTCGTAAGAGGCCATTAATGGGTACAAGTCGAGAGGTGAAGAGTGTATTTGCGCGTGTGTGTTTGCGTGTGTGCGTTCGTGTGTGTGTGAATGTGTGTGTCCGTTCAGCTTGCAGAGATAAGAAGACGACCGAGGCAAGAAGGCCTTGCCTGTCGTAAGTGGCGACTAATGTGTAGGAGTCGAGAGGTGAAGAGTGTATTTGCGCGTGTGTGTGTGCGTGTGTGCGTGCGTGTGTATGTGAATGTGTGTGTCCGTTCAGCTTGCAGAGATAAGAACACGGCCGTGGCAAGAAGGCCCTGCCTGTCTTAAGTGGCGACTAATGGGTAGGAGTCGAGAGGTGAAGAGTGTATGTGTGTGTGTGTGTGTGTGCCTGTGTGCGTGTGTGTGTGAGTGTGTGTGAATGTATGTGTGTGTCCGTTCGGCTCGCAGAGAGTAGAATACGGCCAAGGCAAGAAGGCCATGCCTGTCGTAAGAGGCCATTAATGGGTAGAAGTCGAGAGGTGAAGAGTGTATTTGCGAGTGTGTGTGTGCGTGTGTGCGTGCGTGTGTGTGTGAATGTGTGTGTCCGTTTAGCTTGCAGAGATAAGAATACGACCGAGGAAAGAAGGCCTTGCCTGTCGTAAGTGGCGACTAATGGGTAGGAGTCGAGAGGTGAAGAGTGTATGTGTGTGTGTGTGCGTGTGTGCGTGTGTGTGTGCGTGTGTGAGTGTGTGTGTATGTGTGTGTGTGTCCGCTCGGCTCGCAGAGATAAGAACACGACCGTGGCAAGAAGGCCCTGCCTGTCGTAAGAGGCGACTAATGGGTAGGAGCCGAGAGGTGAAAAGTGTATGTGTGTGTGTGCGTGTGTGCGTGTGTGTGTGCGTTAGTGAGTATGTGTGTGTGTTAGTTCGGCCTGCAGAGATAAGAACACGACCGAAGCAAGAAGGCCCTGCCTATCGTAAGAGGCGACTAATAGGTAGGAGTCTAGAGGTGAAGAATGTATGTGTGTGTGCGTGTGTGCGTGTGTGTGTGCGTGTGTAAGTATGTGTGTGTGTCCGTTCGGCTTGCAGAGATAAGAACACGGCCGAGGCAAGAAGGCCCTGCCTGTCTTAAGATGCGACTAATGGATAGGAGTCGAGAGGTGAAAGTGTGTGCGTGTGCGTGTGCGTGTGTGCGTGCGTGTGTGTGCAAGTGTGTGTATCCGTTCGGCTTGCAGAGATAAGAATACGGCCGGGCCAAGAACGCCATGTCTCTCGTAAGAGGCGACTAAAAGGTAGGAGTCGAGAGGTGAAGAGTGTATGTGTGTGTGTGTGTGTGTGTGTGTGACTGTGTGTGTGTGTGTCCGCTCGGCTCGCAGAGATAAGAACACGGCCGTGGCAAGAAGGCCCTGCCTGTCGTAAGAGGCGATTAATGGGTAGGAGTCGAGAGGTGAAGAGTGAATTTGCGCGTGTGTGTGTGCGTGTGTGCGTGCGTGTGTGTGTGAGTGTGTGTGTCCGTTCGGCTAGCAGAGATAAGAACACGGCCGTGGCAAGAAGTCCCTGAATGTCGTAAGAGGCGACTAATAGGTAGGAGTCGAGAGGTGAAGAGTCTATGTATGTGATCGTGTATGCGTGTGTGTGTACGTGTGTGAGTGTGTGTGTATATGTGTGTGTGTCCGTTCGGCTTACAGAGATAAGACTACGGTCGAGGGAAGAAGTTTCTGCCTGTCGTAAGAGGAGAATAATGGATAGGAGTCGAGAGGTGAAGAGTGTATGTGTGTGTCTCTGTGCGTGCGTGTGTGTGTATGTGTGTGTTTGAGTGTGTGTGTGTCCGGTCGGCTCGCAGAGATAAGAACACGGCCGTGGCAAGAAGGCCCTGCCTGTCGTAAGAGGCGACTAATGGGTAGGAGCCGAGAGGTGAAGAGTGTATGTGTGTGTGTGTGTGTGTGTCTGCGTATGATTGTGCGTGTGTGAATGTGTGTGTATGTATGTGTGTGTCCGTTCGGCTCGCAGAGAATAGAATACGGCCGAGGCAAGAAGGCCATGCCTGTCGTAAGAGGCGATTAATGGGTAGGAGTCGAGAGGTGAAGCGTGAATTTGCGCGTGTGTGTGTGCGTGTGTGCGTGCGTGTGTGTGTGAGTGTGTGTGTCCGTTCGGCTAGCAGAAATAAGATCACGGCCGTGGCAAGAAGTCCCTGAATGTCGTAAGAGGCGACTAATAGGTAGGAGTCGAGAGGTGAAGAGTCTATGTGTGTGAGCGTGTATGCGTGTGTGTGTACGTGTGTGAGTGTGTGTGTATATGAGTGTGTGGGTCCGTTTGGCTTACAGAGATAAGAATACGGCCGAGGGAAGAAGGTTCTGCCTGTCTTAAGTGGCGACTAATTGATAGAAGTCGAGAGGTGGAGAGTGTGTGCGTGTGCGTGTGTGCGTGTGTTCCTGTGTGCGTGTGTTTGTGTGTGCGTGTGTGTGTGTCCGTTCGGCTTGCAAAATACGGCCGTGGCAAGAAGGCCCTGCCTGTCTTAAGAGGCGACTAATTGATAGGAGTCGAGAGGTGGAAAGTGTGTGCTTGTGTGTGTGCGTGTGTGCGTGCGTGTCTGTATAAGTGTGTGTATCCGTTCGGCTTGCAAAGATAAGAATACGGCCGAAGTAAGAACGGCCTGCGTCTCGTAAGAGGCGACTAAAAGGTAGGAGTCGAGAGGTGAAGAGTGTATGTGTGTGTGTGTGTGTGACTGTGTGTGTGTGTCCGCTCGGCTCGCAGAGATAAGAACACGGCCGTGGCAAGAAGGCCCTGCCTGTCGTAAGAGGCGACTAATGGGTAGGAGTCGAGAGGTGAAAAGTGTATGTGTGTGTGTGCGTGTGTGCGTGTGTGTGCGTTTGTGAATATGTGTGTGTGTTAGTTCGGCCTGCAGAGATAAGAACACGA